>NC_058407.1:88261477-88350236 GCF_002201575.2 Neomonachus schauinslandi | reverse complement strand
TATATATATATATATATATATATATATATATATATATATATATATATGGCCTAGTATCCTAAGAAAAAGAGTTAATATTTGTCTTTTTGAGGGTTTTGAAACTGAACACTTTGAACGTGGCAGCATCGGGTTCTCAATACTGTTTTAAATGGCTTTTTAATGCTTAGGAAAAATTCTCCAATGACTCTAAGAGATATTTCTAGATTTCTTCTTTCTCTTTCCCTCTCTCAGCAATTAGTGGCAAACAAGCATATTTCTATATATCTGCATACATAACTGCATATGGGGTACATTACTTTGTGGGGTAATTGACCTTGAGTAAGATCTTAACGTAGTTTACAAATTTTCTCCAAATAAATCCAAAATACTCGATGGCCGTCTCAGATCTATACACCAGTATGTTGCCTGAAGGTTGCTATTGCAGTTACGTAGACAAACCAAAGGATTTTACAAAAGTTGCAGTGATTGATTAAATAACTTTATCTTACGTTGAACTAGTGCTTGACTTATAAATTTGACTAGGTAAAATAAATAAAATTCTTAAGAAGAACATACCTTATTCATTCAATTTTTTTTTTTTTGGTCATAGTATCAATGTCTTTTTAAGGGAAATGTAACCTCTACTTTCCAAATATTAATAAATTTAGAACCCCTAAATATAACCTGATAAGAACAGAGGAGCTTTACAACAGTGTTTATTTTATTTTAATGTTTTGTAAACAAATTGGAGGGAAGAATAATCCTTAAAGAGATTAATGGTGTTAGCAGTTCTCATACAGAGTTGAAATTGCAAAGCACCCTCCTTCTAATTCAAAGGAAGCAGAAAGTGAAACCAAATTGTATAATTTTCAATAGCTCAATACGATGAAAAGAATAAACCAAGAGGAGCCTCTAAGATTATTTTTATAATTTATCAGAGGTTATTTTCAGTAGAACTTAAAACAAAATAAATATCATGTTGTTAGTAATCATTTGAAAGAAAATTTTTATCATTTTTAAAGAAAACCACTTCTTAAACAAAGTAGTACACTCCATTTTCATGTTCCTCCAACACCTGGGGGGAAAATGTAATATTTTAAATGTCTTCTCCCAATTCCTTTAACTATTAAACAACCACACCAAGCTTTGATCCACTGATTATTTTTTCCTTTTTAAAAAGGAAAAATGATACCTTTAGAAGAAAGTGGAAGTGAACTTTGACTCAGAGTGACCTGAAGTGGGTAATAAACCTGAGAAATGATATTGTAATAGACAATACTTTACTTCAGTTTATAAGGAAGAAACAAACAAACCTAAACAGAAACATGGGCTTGATATATTTCCTCTGAATCAGTCCATAAGAGCAATTTACTCTCCTCTTAAATTACACTGCATGACAAAACTAAACTTTTGAATGCTGTCAGTGTTCTAAATGATCTTCCAAAATATTTGCTAATTCTTTACTTATATAGATATCACAACAGGCTTGTTCTTAGGTAATCATGAACTAAGGGATCAACCCTCTTGCCCCACCTGCAGGTTTTCTAAGTTTGTATCCTAGATCAAATTTCTCCTTCCCAATTGCAGACTTCTGTTTCAATTTTCCACCTATTGAACAGAATCATCACCCACTGCTAAGAGAAAACTTATTTGAGCCTTTAAAATGATAGTGTCTTTAAGGAATCTGAGCCAACCACAATTCTGGCCATTGCTAGTATCTCTTCAATTTGATCACGAGGTTTTTTGTTTTTGTTTTTTGTTGTTGTTGTTTTTTTAAGTTATATTTAATTCTTACATGGAAAAACATTTGTCACCTCTTCATATTTCAGAGACAAATTTAATATGTTTATCTTGGTTAAATTCTTTTAGAGGTAAGATGTATACAGTTCAGGAGAGGATGACACTTCATTTACAATCCTCAAACTATTTCTTCATGAGTCTGCACACTGGTTGGAAAGTTTATGTCTATTTGTGGCTGTGAGCCAAGTAGATAGGCAATGCAATCTGCCAAAGAAGCTGAATTTAATGCAGATCATGGTCCTCCCTGTCTTTCTCTTAGTAGTGAATCACCTAATGTCTCCCACCCCCCCCGCCCCCCACCAAGAAATGGGCGTAAAGATTTTCAAGCAAAGTTTCAAATACATGTCATTTCATTTCTGATAGGCCCTCTGAACTGATATAGATAATGGGAAGTTAAAAATATTTTCATTTTCCAAGATTAGAGATAATGTACAGGGAAGATTAGAAGTTATAATAACTAGCATATAGAAATTTCTCAATAAGATACCGATTATTATCATATTCAATATGGCCCAAATGAATATTTTTACTCTCTCTTTTTTTTTAAAGATTTTATTTATTTATTTGACAGAGAGAGATAGCAACAGCAGGAACACAATTAGGGGGAGTGAGAGAGGGAGAAGCAGGCTTCCGCCAAGCAGGGAGCCCGATGCGGGGCTCGATCCCAGGACCCTGGGATCATGACCTGAGCCGAAAGCAGACGCTTAACGACTGAGCCACCCAGGCGCCCCTGAATATTTTTACTCTTTAATGAAGGGTCGTTCTTATTGTAATCTTCTCTGCTACTGTACTTCTATAACACTTTGTGGGCTTTCTTGAAAATGGATTATAGTTAGTCTGTATTCCCCACCTGCTATGTTCTAAATGTTTGTGTCCCACCAAAATGTTGAAATCCTAACATTTCAGGAGGTCATGAGGGTGGAGCCCTCATGAATGGAATTAGGGTTCTTATAAAAGAGACTCCACAGAGATCCCTTGCCCTATACAAACATAACAGCTATGATTTATAAAGAGGGTCCTCACCAAAATGTGACCATGCTGGTACCTTGACCTTGGACTTCCAGCCTCCAGAACAGTAAGAGATAAATTCCTGTTGTTTATAAGCTATCTAGTCTCTGATATTTTGTTATAGCAGCTTGAAAGACTAAGACATAGCTAGGCTAAAAACTTTGAGGATTCAATTTTTGACCTAATTAGTTTTGCATTCTATACAGTGCAGAGTGTTCTATCTTGCTCACAATAGACATTTGTTAAATGCTGATTAAAATGACTTGAATTAAATGAAGAAGCCACAGAAGACAATCTTCAAAGTGAAATTTTGAATCTAAGTTGTGGATAAAAATAACAACTTAAGCATGTCAATACCAGATGCTACTTGATACTACTATTTAGATATTTTCACAAGATGTATACCTTCAGAAAGATTTATTATAGCACAGTGCAAAGATTTGTTTGTCATCTGTCTTCATGATTACATCATAAGTTCTTGGAGGCAGTATCTGCAGGGTCTCTCACAGTGCCTAGCATATAATAACAACTTAATAAATGTTTAATGCATGAATAACTCAATGGAAGAATAAATGAATATACTCAAAGGATAGTTGATCTAAATGAAATTATCATGACTTAAAATTGCTAGCTTTCTGAGACAAGTAAAGGAGACAAAAAATGGAAGTCAATAGAATTTTCAATACAAACTACAATCATAACAGTATCTTGTGTTGTGTAGAAACATTAAGATTTTTGGAAGATTTATGGTATTAAGCATGTTTACCAGATGGTGTTTATTAGTTATTACTAGAAAGTAAAACCCTTAAAAACCTTTAAGAGGCTATTAGTAGTGAAAAAATATCTCAAGTAACTTATTCAAAATAGTCCTAATATATGTAACTTTTGCTAATTTGTCTTAAGCTACTTAAGAAAACACTAAAAAGACAAAACATGGAATCAAAGCTCAAAAAATGTAAGGCTAGAATCTGGGAGGAACTTCGCTAACCAATAGTAGGTCAATTTTCTTGGCATTTTCAGGTTTCATCTCAAAGAGAACACCTGAAAAAGGTAGGAAGACACTTTATGGTTTCCTTGTGTTTTCCCATGTGTCTATATCCAGAATATACACCAACCAATGAAAAAGATCATTCATGTGTTGATTTTTGAGGTATTTAAAAATTATTCGCAGACCTCCCCCACTTTCCCAATTGCCATCTTTCTCACCATTTAGAAAAAGCGTCTTTCAGGGCGCCTGGGTGGCTCAGTTGGTTAAGCGACTGCCTTCGGCTCAGGTCATGATCCCAGGGTCCTGGGATCAAGTCCCGCATCGGGCTCCCCCTGCTCTGTGGGGAGCCTGCTTCTCCCTCTGCCTCTGCCTGCCACTCACCCTGCTTGTGCTCTCTCTTTCTGTCAAATAAATAAATAAAATCTTTAAAAAAAAAAAAAAAGCGTCTTTCAGAAACAGCTGGGCAAGAGCTATGGAGGATGCCCCTGATTGCTTATTGGATACTGGCTGCTTTTTACTTCAAAAGCAAAGCTCTGAAGACAGTGACAGAAATATTCTGGATACAGTGGATGGAGGGACTCTTAGGTTGCTGTCTATTATATCTTCCAGAGGTTCAGAGGACCAGGCAGGAAGTAATAGAGAAATCACCACCTCAGGAGAGTGAATGCCTACTAGAAACTGAAAGTCCTATTGTAATCTGGACACATCAACTTTCTTTCTAAGTGGGAATCTGAAAAGAGGATTTTGTTGTTATTGATTTATCAGAATGTGGCTTAGGGTAATTGAACCATCCTATACTCTGAGAATCAATGGATTCAGGAAGTACCCCATTCAATAATTTGTAATGGGAAAAAACCAAAGCAGAACACTAAATAACAACAAAAACCTACCGTGGAATACCACTTTGAAGACTCAAGGGAAGAGTATATTTCTAAAATTAATGTCTTACAAGACTCAAGAGAACATTCTGGAACTTGTTTACTATTCTAAATAAAATGCAAGAAGAATGAGCCTCCATTAGGCAGGACTAGCAGGGAGTAAAGAATACAATGAATTAAAACTAAATGTATAATAGGAAAATTCAGGCCCACATTTTACAAGGCTCTAAGGATACTGAACTATGGTGATGAAAACACAGAAGCATGAATCAGTGACATGGAGGATGGACTTGAGAAGCTCTCTTAAAAGTTCAAGAAGAGGGGACGCCTGGGTGGCTCAGTTGTTAAGCGTCTGCCTTTGGCTCAGGTCATGATCCCAGGGTCCTGGGATCGAGCCCCGCATCGGGCTCCCCGCTCAGTGGGAGGCTTGCTTCTTCCTCTCCCACTCCCCCTGCTTACGTTCCTGCTCTTGCTAACACTCTCTGTCAAATAAATAAAATCTAAAAAAAAAGAGGGGCACCTGGGTGGCTCAGTCGTTAAGCGTTTGCCTTCGGCTCAGGTCATGATCTCAGGTTCCTGGGATCGAGCCCCGCATTGGGCTCCCTGCTCAGTGGGAAGCCTGCTTCTCCCTCTCCCACTCCCCCTGCTTGTGTTCCTTCTCTCGCTGTGTCTCTCTCTGTCAAATAAATAAATAAAATCTTAAAAAAAAAAAAATCTAAAAAAAAGAAAAAAAAAGTTCAAGAAGAGGGTAAAGAGATTAAAATTATGAAAGAGAAGGGTGCCTGGGTGGCTCAGTTGGTTAAGCGACTGCCTTCAGCTCAGGTCATGATCCTGGAGTCCCGGGATCGAGTCCCGCATCGGGCTCCCTGCTCGGCAGGGAGTTTGCTTCTCCCTCTGACCCTCCTCCCTCTCATGCTCTCTGTATCTCATTCTCTCTGTCTCAAATAAAAAAAAAAAAAAAAAAAATTATGAAAGAGAACACGACAGTTAATAAGACCTAAAAGGGAGCTTTAATATGTGACTAATTTGTATTCCTAAAGAAGGAACTAAAACATAACATGAAGCAGTAAATAAAGATATGATAGACAAAAATTTGACTGACCTGAATATGCAGATTTGAGTGACATTACTAAATTCAGGACAAACATAAAAATGAAACCTACAAAACTCATATTGAAAGAATTTTGAATACCAGGGTAAATAATAATTTAAAAACTGTCAAGTCGGGGCGCCTGGGTGGCTCAGTTGGTTAAGCGACTGCCTTCGGCTCAGGTCATGATCCTGGAGTCCTGGGATCGAGTCCCGCATCGGGCTCCCTGCTCGGCAGGGAGCCTGCTTCTCCCTCTGACCCTTCCCCCTCTCATGTGCTCTCTGTCTCTCTCATTCTCTCTGTCTCAAATAAATAAATAAAATCTTTAAAAAAAAAACTGTCAAGTACCTGTACTCTGAAAACTATAAAACACGGTTGAAAGAAATTGAAGACAACAGAAACAAATGGAAAGATATTCCATGCTCATGGATTGGAAGAACAAATATTGTTAAAATGTCCATATGACCCAAAGCAATCTACACATTTAATGCAAACCTTATCAAAATAAACAACAGCATTTTTCACAGAACTCAAACAAATAATCATAAAATTTGTATGGAAGCAAAAAAGACACTGAATAGCCAAAACAATCTGAAAAAAGAAAAACAAAGCTGGAGGGATCACAATTCCACATTCAAGTTATACTACAAAGCTGTAGTAATCAAAACAGTATGGTACCGGCACAAAAACAGACACATAGATCAATGGAATAAGATAGAAAGCCCAGAAACAAACCCATGCTTATATGGTCAATTAATCTCCAACAAAAGAGTCAAGAATATGCAATGGGAAAAAGTCTCTTTAACAAATGGTGTTGGAAAAACTGATGGCTACCTGCAAAAGAATGAAACTGGACCACTTTCTTATACCATACACAAAAATAAACTCAAAATGGATTAAAGATCTAAATGTGGCTCTCTTTGGTGGCACATATAGTAAAATTGGAATGATACAGAGAAGATTATCATGGCCCCTGCACAAGGATGACACGCAAATTTGTGAAGCATGTCATATAAGAAAAAAAATACCTAAATGTGAGACAACACAAAAATCCTAGAAGAGAGCACAGGCAGTAATTTCTTTGACATCGGCCATGGCAACATTTTTCTAGATGTCTCCTGAGGCAAAGGAAACAAAAGCAAAAATAAACTACTGGGGCTACATCAAAACAAAAAGCTTCTGCACAGCAAAGGAAACAACAAATTTAAGTGATAACCTACTGAACCTACTGAATGGGAGAAGATGAAATATCAGATAAAGGGTAGTATCCAAAATATATAAAGAATTTATATAAACTCAACACCCCAAAAACAAATAATCCAATTAAAAATGGGCAGAAGACATGAACAGACATTTCTCTAAGGAAGACATACAGGTGGTCAACAGACACATGAAACGATGCTCAACATCACTGATCATCAGGGTAATGTAAATCAAAACTACAGTGAGATATCACCTTACACTTGTCAGAACGGCTAAAAACAAAAACACAAGAAACACGTGTTGGAGAGGATGTGGAGAAAAAGGAATCCTTGTGCACTGTTGGTGGGAATGCAAACTGGAGCAGCCACTGTGGAAAACAGAATGGAGGTTCCTTAAAAAGTTAAAAATAGAGCTACCCTCTGATCAGTAATTGCACTACTGGGTATTTACCCAAAGAATACAAAAACACTAATTCACAAGAATATATGCACCCCTATGTTTATGGCAGCATTATTTACAATAGCCAAATTATGGAAGCAGTCCGAGTGTCCACTGATAGATGAATGGATAAAGAAGATGTGGTGTATACATAATGAAATAAAATATTATTCAGCCATAAAAAAGAATGAAATCTTGCCATTTGCACAGATGTGGATGGAGCTAGAGCTAAGCAAAACTGCAAAGGAAAATAAGTCAGAGAAAGACAGATACCTATGATTTCACTCATATGTGGAATTTAAGAAACAAAACAAATGAACAGAGGAAAAAAAGAGAGAGAGACAAACCAAGAAACAGACTCCCAACTATAGAGAACAAATTGATGGTTACCAGAAGGGAGTTGAGTGTATGTGTGGGGGAGGAATGGGTAAAATAGGTGACGGGGATTAAAGAATACCTTTATCATGATGAGCACTGAACAATGTATAGAACTGTCTGTCACTATATTGTACACCTGAAACTAATATAACATAAACTGGAATTAAAATTTAAAAAATTAATAAAATAAAATAAAAACAAACTGTCAAGTATCCAAATAAGTGGAAAGGGAAAAGAAAGGATTATTCACAAAGGAAAAATGTATCTAGATAGCTTTAGATATTGCCCCTGCAGATATTATAAAACAGTGAAAATTATCTAAGAACTGTGAAAGGGTAACATGGTGATCTAAGGATTTCACATCTAAATAATTTGTATTTCTTGTGTAAAAGCCATTAAAGTACACTTTCAGATGCATAAGTAGTCAGAAAAAGAACATTTACATAATTTCACAAAGTATATGATCTGAAATGTTGCTCCAAATTAATCTCAAGGGAAGAGATTAAAAAAATCCAAAGATGGGAGGGTCATGGCACAAAAAGATGTTTAGGTCAGAATATCTGGAGTCCCTATTGATAATTCTTTGGTAGGATGATCCTATAAACCAGAGCTTCTTTCATTTGTTTCTCTTCAACTCTCACGCCTTCCCCGTCACCAGGAAACATATTTCTCATGCCTCATTTTTCGCCTCACAGTTTAGAAGGAATCTCTTGTTAGGTCCAATAACCTGGGAACTAACTGGCACGTGTGAGATGGCTAGAACATTATATTTACATGGCTGAGATGTTATGCTTGGCAGAGTTTCTGTTTGCTCCACATAAGGCAATGTGCTGTCCATTTTCTTTTTTTTTTTTTACTAACTTTTTTCCTCATTAATGAGGCTTGTATTATGAGTAGATTTTTTTACAGATTAGGAAACTGGTGCTCAGGAAGTTTAGTTGACTCTCTCAAAGCCCCACACTTGTGGAAAATAAATCTGAATTTGTGTCTTCTGACTTCAGATCACATACTTACTTCATTATATGTCTAATTTATGACCTCCTCGTGGATTTTCGGAAAATGGTACTTTATATGTTTTCTTGGTTTTATTTCATCAAAAAAGAAATAATCTTTATGTCACTGAATATTTGTAATTGGTTTAACCTATATTGTTCAACTCTCAAGTGTATAATTATCCACATAAAGGTATTTATATCTAAAAAATTACCTTTTAAATTTTCAGTTGGCATAATAGATTCCAAACCATTTTTTTTTTACATATATCGTCTTGATCACTCTGAATCAGATTATAGCCCAGCATTAAATTTTTGGTGAGAAATTTGAGAACACTTAGTTTTAGCTACAGTGAAACTTTTTAAAAAATCCATTTTGATATATTTTCAAAATTATGAGAATTTACTAGAAGAGTATAAGGAACTCCTATATAACATATACCTAAATTTGCCAATTATTTATGTTGCCCCATTTACTTTATCATTCTATTTGTCTCTATATTTATACATACATGCATATTTTCCTTCAAATATTTGGAAATACATTGAAGAAATTATGCTGTTTCATCCTTAAATAATTTAGTGTGTGTTCTGAGTCTAAAAATCAGAAAATTTAACACAATAAAATACTATTATCTATTCCACAGTCCATATATTATATACCATTATAAAGGGGGCACCCGGCTGGCTCAGTCAGTAGAGCATGAGACTCTTGATTTCAAGCCAAAGTCCTTCCCAATTTCCACCCTGACTCACAATGTGATCAAATGTTATCATGATAAAATCTTAAAAGTATAAAAATGTATTTGTTTTCCTTAAACTACAATTCTGAAGATAATCCAGAATGCCAACTCCATATTTTTTAATGGCTCTGTTCCTTAGTTTCACTAGAAGGACAACTCTGATATTTCCTATTGGAGGATGAGTAAAGGTAGAATGTTTCTTCTTTGAACCAACTAGTACTTTCAGACTTTATTGGATTCTTTAACCTTTATGGAATTTAAAAAATTATAGGAACTCAAAAGGGACTTAGATAGAGCTTTTAATAAATATGTACCCCCAAAGTACAGCTGACAAAGATAATCCTGGGTAGAATAAAACAAAGAGGTCCACTTGACTTTTACCATTTTAAGATTCCTGAAAACACATTGTGTCTTGAACAATTATGAGCTAGTGTGCAAAAAAACAATCCTGTAGCCATGTAAATTTGAACAAAATTAATATGGCTTCTTCCTCAGAGCCTTTACTATATTAATCTTAAATCTATAGAATACAGAACATTTCTCCAATTTGCTTGACCACATAAGCCTTTTTGGAGGATTGCCTATTAAATAGTTTCATTGTCTGACTTTAGAAGTTGCATTAAATTCTGAAAAACAACATAATATAACACAGATCATATATTTTTAAGGCTTTAATAAGAGCAAAATTATAAAGAAATACCATCTTTTATTTTCCTGTTCTTAGTTTGGGATTGCATATAAATAAAGGACAACTAATACAATGAAGTCCTATAAAGAAAAAAATGATGAACAAAACTGTACATGAGCAATTCAAATGACTAATGAAGAACATACAAACTATTACTAATGAAGAAATTGATGATTAACCTGATGGAATAAAGTGTATTCTGAGGCAAAAAGTACATATATTGAGACTTTTGCTCCTCAAGATCATTCTACTCACTTCTCTTCATTAGAATATAGAGGCTAATGTTAACTTTTAAAAATGTTGTTTATTAAAAGCTCTAAGTCCCTTTTGAGTTCCTATAATTTTTAAAATTCCATAAAGGTTAAAAAATCCAGTAAGTCTGAAAGTACTAGTTCGTTCAAAGAAGAAACATTCTATCTTTACTTCTCCGCCAATAAGAAATATTAGAGTTGTCCTTTTAGTGAAACTAAGGAGCATAGCCATTAAAAAATAGGGAGTTGGAACTCTGGATTATCTTCAGAATTGTAGTTTAAGTAAAACAAACACATTTTTATACTTTTAAGATTTTATCATGATAACATTTGATCACATTGTGAGTCAGGGTGGAAATTGGAAGCAACTTTGGCTTGACTGTGCTCAGCTGGGTGGTTTTCTTTTCTTTTTTCTTTTTTTAATTTTATTGAGGAACAATTGACAAGCATAACTGTATATATTTAAATGTACAATGTGATGATTCGATGAACATCTATATTGTAGAATGGTTATCAAGCTCAAGATAATTAACATGCCCATCACTTCAGGTAGTTAACATAGTGAACTCTTTTTTTTTTTTTTTCTTTTTGTGATAAAATGCTTAAGATCTATGAGGTAACTCATGTAGCTGTATTTAATTAGGAGTTTGCTAGGGCTGGCACATCCAAGATGGCTCCTCATCTTCCAGGGTCTTTCCTCCATCAGTCTCCCCTCCAGCTTGGGTTTTATCACACTTCTGATTGTGGCACACTTGTCACTGGCTTATTAGCTAAACCAAATCACATGGCCAAGCCTAGAGTGGTAAAGGACTATACAAGCATGTGCATGTTATGAGCACATGCTTTAAGGGCCACCAGTAAAATAACCTGCCACAAGGGGAAGAATTTAGATTTTTTCTGTCTGTGTTGGCCAATCATTTGCATCTGATCATCCATCCTTAAATACTGCTTCTTTAGGTAAGGACAGGAATAAAAAAATGATTATGTATTTATAAAAAAGGTTGGAATTATTTTGGGGTACATATACATTTTGTAGCTAAAAAAATTAACGACTGTAATTGGGATCACACATTATTTGAATAGCCGAGATTACACCTGAGAGTTGAACTGTTTCTAATGTATTGACTACTAAAATTAATATCATTGCTAATATCACAGTAGAGTAAAATAGGACTTTTGGGCAAGGAAGTAGGATATACAGAGTTGCCATTGAGCTGCCTTTTGGGAAGTCACTTAAACTTTCTAGGCTTTGGTTCTTTATATATTAAAATTAATATCTTGAACTAAATTGCAGCTTCACACTCTCCGAGCTCTAAAATTTGTTATATCCTTAAAAATTCTTTAAGTAGCATTAGAAACATGCAAAAAACAAAATGTAACCCAAATTCCCTCATCAGTCAGTCAGCTGCGGCAGGGATTGTGATGAATATGTAAACATTGATTTGTGGTTATTAAGATTCTAATTCAACCAGTTGGGCCTTGTAGTTGCCTATTAAAACCTCAGTCACTACAGAAAACATGGTCAGGGGGTGTTTCCAGGATCTATGTGCTCTTGGATATTCCAGGATAGCATCATGAATAGAACTCAATAATAAACAAGGTTCCTATAGGAGAACTAGGTGATACTTTGTATAAATCTGCAAATATTATGATTTAATGTCTTAAAGTGGTAGAAGTTAAGGGGTTCTTGGTAATCCCTGGTCATTGGAGATAGAGTATAAGAAATGTTTCTTACTTCTAAATTTTTCTTCCCCAGCTTTCTACCTTTCCAACATTATGGGGCTGCATGAGTAACTTCACCTGCAGAACCCCTCCAACATCCCCCTCCTGCTCCCATTAGTACCTTTTCCCTTCCAGTCATTTAGTTTAGATTTCTTTTTACTCTTCTTGCAAATAAATCACCCTGAGCTTACAGTGATCTAAGACATTATCTTGTGTCTGCCGATCAACAGTTGTTTGCAGGATAGAATTTCTGTCAAACCCATAAACTGCTTCCTTTCTCTAGTTCTTATTTTCTTGCCCTTGGGCATTGCTAAATTTTATACCACTTCACATTGTGTATGCAGCATCTCCAAATAAGTTAGTTCATAAGCTAGTTGATTTCACTTTCCTACCTTCTTATATCCTATGTCTCTCATACTAATTCGTTCATCCTTTTGATGAGGAAAATTCTCTATGATATGTGGGCTTCAAGAAGTGCTGAAATGAACTTTGGACCCATAATGGGATTTCCATGCAGGAATTATTTCTGCTTTGCGTTACTGACCCTTAATGTAAGCTTCTTGTGCTTTGAGCTGAGCTCCCTTTTCACCCTGAGTCCTGCACTTCTCTCGGGTTGATCTTGCTATAACTACATGTGACACAGAGCCATCTTACAGAACTCTCTAGGATGATAGAAACTCCCCTATTTGTGCTGTTGCACACTGTTATGCACTGTAATTTAGCTGCTTCACAAAACTGTGTTTTTCTTCACAATCAGACATGAAACTCTCTGAGGTCAGAAACTGTGGTTAACATTTCTTTTGTATTCCTCTTGGCAACATAGCATATGCCGGGCACCTGGTTGCTGCTCGATAACTGCTTATTGAATGGATAAATAAAGTTGGTTACATCAGGGAGCAGGGTGACTGGGCAGATGGTGCCCAAATCACAAAAGCCTCACTTTTTTTCTCCTAGAAGTGATGACATATTTTGATAATTTTCCCAGAAGTTTCCAGAAAAGTCTCTAAGAACGAGAATATACAGTTAGGGGGTCTGGCAAGCAGAGAACCAGTTTCTGGGAAATTGCAGGATAGAGTTCAGCAGTATTGCATGCAAGGTTTATCTCTGATTTCCTCCCAGTATAAAATCCACCTAAGCAGAACAGAGTACAGGAGTGAAATTCTAAGGTTTCTCTCATGTGTGTAGAAAGCCACATGGTGGCTCCCACCACTAATGATTTCAGATCTGTGTAATAGTTCTGTTTTGACTTCTTTCAACTTCTTGAAATTGTTGGCTATCTTATTTGTATATTTTGTCTATTCAAACTGTTGGCATGAAGATGATTACTCCTGAACTTTCTCTACTGGAGTGGGACAAGAAAACAAAAAGATAAAGCAAATAACAAAAGCAATGCAACACACTGCTTATGATTTTAAACCATCCTGACAAAACATTTCTGAACATCATGTGAAATTATCGATAAATTTGAAAAGATATACCAGATTGAAGTAACAATACATTGTAACATTTTTGAAAATAGTCAACAATGTTTAGAATTTGTTTACACATATGGTATGTGTTTTAGATGTAACAGCCAGGAAAACCTCATTATTGTAGACTTCACTGGAAGATCTCTGAGGTCCCTTCCAGCTTTAAAATGCTGAATAGAATTCAGAATTTATGATAATTTGAACTAGGCTAGGCTGAAATTTACTTTTGTATGATCTATGGAGCAAGGATTTACTAATAGTGTAAACAAGATTACTTGAGGCTTTTAACCAAGCTGTTCTTAAAGATTTTAACACATTGTGTGATACAAATGGGTCTACCTAATTTCAAATGATTCCCACCTATTTATTAAAGCATGCAATGAAAGTCTGTTACTTAGAAGTGCTTTTATTAGCAGCTAAATTTTCAGTGTGAATTTGAAAGTACTATATCTGCATTTCTTATTAGAGTCTCTAATTTGTTTTTATTTGTTGTTGTTAATTCAGATTGGTTTCTCCAAGGGTAGAATATATCAGTGAGGTTTTTTGTAATTAGAAATGATTATTTCAAATACAATTGTCTATTTCAGTAGTTTATTTTTCCTTTCCTTTGGTGCATCTGTTCTTTATATCTTGATTTATTTATAACATATATTTATTAGGCACTGATATTATTTCACTGCTAATCCAGGTGAGATTGAGTTTTTGTGGCAACCTAATTACTCTTCAAGGAATAATTAAACACCCAGAGCTTCTTATATTTAGCTCTAATTCTAATATTTGTTTACAACTCTTCAAGAGTACAATAAATTAATATAGAAACTTAAAGATTAGGTTGATTCCTATAGTCTTCATTGTTTTTCTTTAACAGGCTGTCATCTTAATTTGTTTTTCTTGATGTTAAACTAATTCTCCATTTATACAAAAGCTAAGAAATAGTCCATACTATACTGTGGAACTGAAAATTGACTCTAGGCAACAGGGTTTGACAATTTATTTTACTTAAAGATGGCACAAATTCTTCTAAAGACTTGTACAATTAACACATGCTGTATTTTACAAAAATGAATATCAAAGATATATACTTTGTAAGATCTTCTATAGAGTTTAGAATGATAATTCAGAAATCATTGAATTTAAAACACAATATAGGAAATATTCAGTATCAGTTGCTATAGCTAAAATATGAATTCTACCAGAATAGGTGTGCATAAAAATCTCTGTGGTTTCTCTCTGCAAACATAAAGATATATTTATAACATGTAGGGCAGTGGTATTCTATAGCAACATTGGCTAAATTTTATAGGCCATGTTTATAGTAATAGGTAAAGAGCAATGTCTATGATAATATCAAACACATATGGGGCGCCTGGGTGGCTCAGTCGTTAAGCATCTGCCTTCGGCTCAGGTCATGATCCCAGGGTCCTGGGATCGAGCCCCGCATCGGGCTCCCTGCTCAGCGGGAGGCCTCCTTCTCCCTCTCCCACTCCCCCTCTTTGTGTTCCCTCTCTCGCTGTGTCTCTCTGTCAAATAAATAAAATCTTTAAAAAATAAATATATCAAACACAATTCATGCAAAACTATTACCTCAGTAGTGCTTTAACCATTTTAAAATATTTAAACTTATACTATTATAATTTTCAGTTAAATAGCATTTGTTAAATATCTGTTGTACTGCTTGCACTGGCCTAAGTGCTCTGTACACATTATCTGACTTAATCCTCACGAGAACCTGTGAAGTAGGAGCGATGATTATCTTCATTTAATAAATGGGGATACGGAGGCCTTGAGAGAGTGAATAACTTGCACAGGGATCCCACTAATACGTGGTAGAGGAAGTACCTGAATACACATCTGTCTGATTCTAAAACATTTGTTCTCATCCTTCAAGTCATTGTCTTTCTGAGCAAAGGTTTTTTTCATTTATTTTCTCATTGTGTCTCTTGTACTAATTATCTTAATTACCCTTTTCTCTCCATATATTAAATATCAATAAGCCATTCATGTCACTAAACAATGAGAGATGTTTTTTGAAAAGGTATGGAATTACTACATTGGAAGAGGTGAAGAAACTAGTCTGAGGCCTTACATGTTTTGAATGGTGGTCTAATAAAATTTGAATATAGTTATTGAGAGATTATTTTGCTCAGCAATCTAAGGGGGCATCTTTTGAAATCCTATCTGATTCCATCAATGTTTCAATGGTAAATTATTCATCTGAAATTATTTTTTTTTAAAGATTTTATTTTATTTATTTGCCAGAGAGAGAGGGAGAGAGCACAAGCAGGGGGAGCGGCAGGAAGAGAGAGAAGCAGATTCCCCGCTGAGCAGGAAGCCTGATGTGGGACTTGATCCCAGGACCCTGGAATCATGACCTGAGCCAAAGGCAGGAGTCCCCTGAAATTCTTTATACCAATGAAATGATTCGTGTATCTCATTCAATTCAGGACTTCTGCTTCATGGTGATTGGTTGGAAAGGGTAAGTTTCACTCATTATTGCTTAACATAAAGAAAGTGTGATGATGTAGAAAACATGATCTGTTGAAATATTCATTTCCAGAGATTCTCATATATGAGGCTTAAAATTTAGTGACTTCTAAAACTTTCCCTGGTTTATTGTTTTTTTCTCCCTAAAATGAGTATTGCTCCAGACTTTGCAATAAGTATTACCCAAATGCAGATAGCACCCAACTCAAAGCAAGCTATTTTGATGCTATCATTTAAACTCCAATGGCATTTTGGTTTGGTGGTTCCTAATAAGTGAACTTGCTACACATAATCAATAAAAAATAAAACCAAGAAAGGATGTAGCTGCACATGATATAATCTGTTAACTAAAATTAGATGAACAATAACATCTTATTAAAATATTTTTGTATAATATTATCCAGGAAAATTTATCTTGGTAGAATAATGACCCAAACCAAAACATCAGAAAGTATAACCATTAAAAAGTTTTGATTTGACAAAAGCTGATTTATTAATCAAATTTTGTTTGTAAAATTTACATGGTAAATAACTGATCCCAATTAAAAATCTTCAGTAGAAGAAAAGTGACAATGGAAATAAGAATAGTATGTAACTACTGTATGTAACAAGTTAATCATAGATTTAACTGGGCTTAATAGATTTATTCTAAAAAGTAACCTAAAATATTTATTCTAAAAAATAAAATTTATCAACATTTCTATAATGATAAAATATGTTCATAAATAGAAAGTCAAAGTACCGAAATGTCAAATATTTACCCTTCAAAATTGTGGCGTAAAGACAGCAGGTTCAAAATATTTTGTATCCTTCGCAAATCTATTGTTTCCATTACCAAATCTCATTTACAAAATGAATTTGATAATGATAATATCTGTCCCATCTACCAACTCATAGGACTTTTGTAGAGATCAAATTAGATGATAATTATAAGTGCTTTGTTAATTGAAACATTATTTAATAGTTTTTATAATAGTATTTATTATTTCAAACTGCTTATTAGACATCCTTAGTTGAATGCATACCTACTACAAATTAAAATTAGAGCATCCGCCCCCCCCCACCAATTAACCTCTCTCTATGACTTCTTTGCTCTGTCAATGACACCACGATTCTAACAAGTCTTCAGGATTTGAGAGTTGAAAGCTCAGAATTCCTTGGGACTCCATCATAACCACTGAAGCCAAATAGAACATGCTAATGAGACTACAAATGCTATAACCAAATTAAGGTCACACTTCAATTGCTTCTCAGTGATAGCTTTATCCAATTTTATATAATAGATACATTTCTGAAAATTGGCAGAAATTTTTTTTTTTTTACAAATGAAACTCAGTTCTATATGTAAAAATGTTATTTTAAGGAATCTACTTTGAAATTTTGGGTAGGGTGAAAAGTTCATTGTCACTATAGATTTTTCTATATGTTCTTTTTTTTTAATTTAAAAAATTTTTTTATGTTATGTTAATCACCATACATTACATCATTAGTTTTTGATGTAGTGTTCCATGATTCATTGTTGGCATATAACACTCAGTCCTCCATTCAGTACATGCCCTCTTTAATACCCATCACCAGGCTAACTGTCATTAAAATATGACACACAAATATTGCTTTCCTTTTCAAAGAAGCTCTTGTAAAGGACATACCAAATGCAGTTCATTGAAGATTTGCTTCTCTCACCAAGTTAGTGATTCAATGACCCATTGAATTAGTGTCACTGTGGTTATGTGGTTTGGTTTTCTGCTTTATATTAAACCTAAAAGCTTTAAATAAATGAGTGTGATTAATTGAAAGTTTTAAGCAGTAGTAAAACAAGGTCAAAGAAGAAGGAACAAAGAGTTATCCTGTACTTTATATTTGAGGCAGAGCAGATGACATTTAAGATATAACTGTAAGGAGCAACTAAATTATAGTGACCATAACTTAGCTGTGTGATCAATTTTATTTTCAGTGAGACTTGGAATAAAACAATATAAGTCAGTAGAACAAATTTTGTTTCCCGGGATAACTGTTCACAGTATTTGAGTGAATTCATTGTGTGGAAAAGAAACATATTAATATTTTTAATGATAAAAGTTTAAAAAATGGTAATAATGCATGTTATTAAAATTGGTGCAATAGAGCCATCTCAAGCATTTGCTTTCTTATGCTAGGAAGTTTTTTATTATTTGAAGATCTTCACATGATTCACATGATTTTATCTATTCCTACATATTCTTTACAAATTTCTAGGCACATCAATGAATCCACATTGATGTGACTATGATTAACTTGAATGACATGGTCACAGTTCCACCATACAGGTTAAGCACATATGTTATTTTTCTTATGTAACTACTAAAATTAAAGCTGAGAGACCCAAGTTTAGAATATTTCTATTTGACTAGTATAACAGAAACCAGGTCAATATGTGGGAAATACCAGAATGTATCATAGTACAATTCTTTAAAATTTTTAAGGCAATAGGTGAGGATATTGTTAAAAAATATGAAGGCATATAGACCAGCAAGACAAGCCTCCTGGTAATTAGGTTATAGCTTTTAAGATGAAACTGTACAGATTTCCATGTTTCTTTAAGAGAGAGGCAGGGGAAGAAAGAACAGGGGAAAAAGCGCAAAAAAACAAAAGAATTAGGACAAAGGTTTTGTATTATTCATCCAAAGCTGCTTGGACCCCTTGGTATCTGAGCGACACAAGTAGCACCTTGCTCCTTAATGCCTAGACCAGGTATGGAAAGAAACTAATTCACTAACTAATGACATTAGTATCTGAGCTGGTCTTAAGAGATAACGCATGTCAGAATGTTGAGCCACAACATTATTTCCAGTGTAAAGTTCAAATGGATAGTGTGGTAACCAAATTTACCTTAGTTCCAACCATTCATAAAATGGTTGAAGGTTTCATGAATAAAGGTATATTTTTATGTGTGTTTAATTTAAGTGGTCAATTCTTCTATGGTTAGTGACTGTATATTCTGGATTTTTCACATCAGTCTAGACTTCATAAAAATGTTAATTTTTTTTTTACATAAAAGCAAGTCTCTAAATGTATACGTAAATGTAAATTACTCTTTGAATTATTTCTGTGTAATTAAGTGCACAAATGAGAAGAAAAAAGGCTATTATCAGATATTTCCTGGTTTTATTTATTTAATTTATTTATTTTTAAGATTTTATGTATTTTAGAGAGAGAGAGTGAGCAGGGGCAGGAGCAGAGGTAGAGGAACAAGCGGACTCCGCACAGTGTGGGGCCCGATCTCAGGAACCTGAGATCATGATCTGAGCCGAAGTCAGATGCTTAACCAACTGAGCCACCAGGGCACCCCAGATATTTCCTGGTTTTAGATCTAGAATATATGGACATCTTATCTATGGCATAATATCTTATTTAAATATTGTGTTTTCATTAATTACTGGTGTACATTGTACCCCTTAAACTATTATTTGAACTATAATCTCCAGGGTCCTGAGTTATCATTTCTTGCTTTAAACAAGGAATGTTTAAGGTCTAAGTCCACCTGAACTAGGTGGGTGGAATGCAAAGCATTTGATTCCTTTCAGCATTGAATGATATCTTCTCTCTTATGTTCTCCTTCGAACCTTCTCTTCCTATATTCCCTGTGTCATTCTATGCACCTCCACAAGAATAGCAAAACCAAGTCCTGAGGTTACTGTGTGTCTGTCTGCTCCTTTGTCATTGTTCTCATTCGTCCCCTTGTTATTCCTCAAGTGAACTATTACACTTTGTTTTCCACCTTCACTCTCACTTCCATCCCCTGGTCTACGTTCCATTCTGTTGCCAGAATTATCTATCTAAAATTTGAATCTGACTAAGTTACTTTCTTTAGAACCCTTCAGGGCCACTCTCAGATAAATGATCTCCCTCTCCGGACTTACCTCCTCTTACTTCCTGCCTCACAGTAAGTACTGTAGTCACACTGGGTTCTATGTCTTTCCCTCATGACTGCCTACCTTTGGTGTCCACACCATCTATCAATACATGGATAGATCTTCTTTTCATGATCTCTTGAAAATGGTAGCTGGCCCTCTAGTTCTTCCTAAACCTCTCTAGGGAACTTCATTAAGAGGTTACGAGGACAGAGGAGAGGGCACTATCTATGGGCTGCCGCTATGTGTCAGCCACTTCCTGTAGATAATCTTACTTAAGTCCTCACAGCAACTGCAGGACATAGGTATCATTTTTATTTTACAAATACAACAAAAAATATTAGGCTGAGAGTCTAAATTGTCAAAGGCAATCCCTGTGGTTAACTGTGGAGCCTAATGTATACATATATCAAATCACCACAGTGTAAACTTGAAATATCTTACAATTTTGTTTGTCAATTACTATCTCAATAAAGCTGAATACAAATAGAGTCCTTATTTAAGTAGAGGAAAAAAAAGCCGTGCCTAGAATCAAACATTTGACTCCACGGACCAAAATCTTTGCACTGTGTGATATAGATTCTAGATCTGTCACCAGGATCAGGGTATCTCACCGCCCGAGAGCAGATCAGGTTAGAATATCTCCCTGTGATTCAATCACAATACAGAATAGATTTTGGTCTTTGAGAATTGCCAACGTGGATTCTCATCATCTCATTCCCACAGACTACCATGGGCCAACAATCTCTATCTTGCTACTTTAATATTTTTGTCCAGAGGAACCATCAATTCCCAGTGGTGTCCCTCTAGATGAACCTTGGGCCAGATCTCGCTTGGGTCCACATCCACTGGCTAACCCATTCTACATAGTTGGCTCCCAAATCATGAGTCAACCACATAGATGGGAACTGTCAATAAACACTATAAATCTCAGGGTCCCACGAAAACAATGTATATTGCCTTAGAATACCATTTTTAAGTGATATATATATTCAAAATTTTACACCGAGCATCTGGCTAAGGAATTTGGGGAAAATAGATTCGGCTTATAATGTCATAATGTTAGGGGACCTTTATTTTTCTTTGAAAATAGAAATTACTACTTTGACATGAAGCTGGCCAGGTGGCAAAAATGAGGTTGGAAGGACAGAGAAAAAACATTATGCCCGCATATCTGCAAACTGCTCTTGAAAGAGAAGAGCTCCCCAGAGGCTATAACTCTATGATAAAAACCACCAGTTTGTGAAAGGATAACGTGGGTAAGTACTGTAGTTAGCAGGGAAACTGCTTGTCACCAAAAACAATGTCTATGCAAACAAAAACCTTGTGTTCTGGCCTGCTGAGGAGAATTCCAAACAAAGGTCCCTGATGGATTGGTTGTCACAGTGGACAATGCTTTCCCAGATTTTGCCTTATTTTCCCCCTTCCCCGATCTCGTTCCTTCTCTCTTGATTTTTAGCACTCCCCTTTAATTTCTGGTTCCTAAAAAATACGTAATTTGCAGGGAATATTTTGGTTCAGACACTGACACATAATCTGGAAATTTTAAATTCTGTGGACAATAGTATTTTGTTACATGTGTGTTAGAACTGAAACAGCACAGAGATTCCCAGAAACTCCTCATGTTTCACAATGAATAATGTGTTAAGCAAAGTCACCAGCAAGAAACAGTTGCCTGGGTTAGATTTTGTGTAGGTCTGGAGTACATTTTAATTGTCTATAGCTTATTTATTTTTCTAGTATTTGACCTCCTACAAGCAGACGATAATTAATGCTAATGGTAAAAGCAAATGCAACATGGCAGAACTTACATTTAATCTATGTTACCACCAGTTTTTGGGATTGGGAAGGATGTAAGTTTTTGTTGCCTGAAGGCATAATGTATTTATAATGTCTGTCTACTTACACAGAGTAAGAATTTGCTTTGGGGAAAAAAGGACAGTAACTATTTCCTTCATTTGTTACCTCAGTGGAAACAAGATAGGAAGTGGTAGAAAGTAGACAAGTGAAATCATCTACCAGGTGTGGTGACGAACTTGTCTTTATTCGGTGCACATATACGTGATGTCACGAAATGATTACCAAGTTCAATATGGCCATAATTCCTGTTGTCACACAAATTTGCAATATTTTTTCCTTCTTGCATAGCTTAAGGTTCTCTTTCTTTGATGTGAATTAATAATCACAAAAATTGTCACATACTTTGAATTATTTCAAATATTTGTGAGGACAATTATATGTAGAAGGAAAGAACTTCTGAAGTTAATATTTTTTAAAAAGATTTAAAGAGAGTGTACGTGCATGAGTGATGGGAGGGGCAGAGGGAGAGAATCTCCAGCAGACTCCTCGCTGAGCCAGGAGCCCAAAGCAGGGCTCGATCCCAGGATCCTGAGATCAGGACCTGAGACAAAACCAAGAGTTGGATGTTTAACCGACTGAGCCACCCAGGTGCCCCCGAAGTTAATATTTTATAATACTAGATGAAATTATTTGGTATTAAATATATTTTGTGTATTTATATATATATAAGTATGTATCCATATTAGATTATTTACACATATCTTATACAGATATTGAGTCCTTTGTTGACATGCATAGAGAAGACTAAGACAAGTTTCCTCTAACTGGGGAACTATGTTGATATTGGGTTTTTCCTGTAAGTAGTTATGTTGCAGAAGGGAGGTGGGGGATGGAGGTGGGAGAGATGGTCAATGATAAATCCAAATTTACACGATGAGGACAGGACTTGATAGTCCATTAATGTAGCATATATTCCTTTGTAGTTTGATACTATATTAACATTAAGATAAATATTTGCCAAATGAAAAATTGAATGATTTAATAATTTAAGTCCAACTCAGTATTAAAATATGATTGCATTTAATAAGATAATATTTTATGAACCACTCACAGAGTTTCTGTATCCAAATCCTCTTAAAAATATCAGCTGTCCTTTAGAATAAATTGGCTTTAAAATCTTTTTTTTAAAATAAAATTTACAATGAAATAAAGCCGGCAAAACAATGGTATACATTATTAGATAGCTATGAACATATATAGATATTTCATTACAGGTAGAGGCAGTTTGTGGGAATTTTAAACAAAGAGATATTAGAAGTCTAGGACAGGATTTTTGTATTTAGAGAAGTGTTTGTTTTATGTGTTTTTTTTCTTTTTTTTTTATGATGGGAATACGAGGAAAGTACTCAATAGACTAGGACCTCTAATATGAAATTTACCAGCAGTGTAAATAACTATTCCCAGAACAACTTTAGATCTAGAATTTAATGTCATATCATAAGAGCTTCTCCTTTACTTTTGTAGGCATGTTATTATTTCCCCATATGTTGAACTTTCATATAGTCAGTTTCTTTTAGGAAGAATAATGCTATATTGTGTTATTTATATGTCAGAGGAAGATGGATACATTTAAGTGATATTTTAGAATAGACATATAATCACTATTGTCATATATTTTAGCTCTCTGTTAAAAGAAGATCAATTTTATTATTTACAATATAGATGAGTGCATCCTCTATGTCAAAAACTGTAACATAGTGTGGGGCAACTTATTATTCCAGTTTATCTAAATCAGTTTAAAAAATCTTCCATTTTATATACAGGCATTTAAATATTTGCTGTTGTTTCTTTGCTGAGCATCTAATAATCATTTTTTAAAAGTTGAATTTAGATTAATTTTTTATTATGCTATTGTTACCACTGTCTTGAATTTCATTGGTAAAGCACAAATATGAAGTGTCAAATGGGCTTGAATTAAGTCAACTAAATTTTTATTGACTATATATATAAATATGTAACATTGTAAAATTATATTTAGTTTTTAACTTGACATATAGATTTAATCCTGGTTGGTGGAGACAGTATTTGAAATGTTTATCTTAGTGTTTTAACATATGAAACTCTTCATCTTATCCGTCACAAATTCTGGATTGTGGTGGTCACTGATTTTGTGAAGAAAAAAAAATTGCTTTAATCAATGATCCTTTGTTAAGTTGCAGTATAAAATTCTATTGCATTTTGCAAGCGTATTCACTGATATTAAAATTTTTGATTTTAAAGAAAAGCTTTAGATTCAAGGCCACCAAAGATAAGAATTCTCAAATTTGGGACATCCTATAAGATAAGCCCAAGTAGGCAGTTTCTTATTTATTATTATTCTCGCACTTGAGAAGAAAAAAGTTATTAATATGTATAATATTTCTCTAAATTTATTTTATTTTCAACTTATTCTAGAATCCTTGTTTTTCCCTAGGATTAGAGTCTATGTTCATAAGTTTTTACATTCAAATGGGAAACATTAAAATAAAAACCTCCCTTTTGAACCGAAGTGGAGGACTGGTTCTGATACCTACATATTCAGGAAAAAAATGAACACCTATAAAGCTCATATTTCACTTAGAAAAAACCTAATAGGTTTTCATGGTTGTTTATTTTAGATCTTTTTGTCTTGAATAATCTAAAGTCTTTTGATTTATTTGTTGTAGTAGCTGGTAGAAATGATCATTCATGCCACAATTGATTTTCAGCATCCTTAAGTAAGTTCTATTACATACAATCATGGATATAAAAGTAGAAGTGTTTTCTTTCCTAAAGGGATTTTAAATATTATGCATGTGAACCAAAAAGAAATATTTTGGAGGATGATAACCAAACAACAGCTTCTTCTAAAGGAAACACCCATTTCCAGGCCTGGGTGGAGTTATTCCGAAGCTGCCATCTTCTGAACTACGGATGATCAGAACAGTGTGAATTCTTGATTTTAGGGAAGCCAAATCCCAGAATTCCCAGCAGCCCATTAGCTAGAATAAAATGTGAGTGAAGCCAAGCATATGCATTTTTGTGTACTTAAGTTACTAAATGCTTCAAGAATCAATTCAGTAATCACAATTCCTACACCTACCAAGTTGTAAAAGCTAAATTCAGACTAGGGTACCTGTATGGAACCATATGCAAGGTAGAGTTTCAAGTAGCATAGAGTGAAAATAAACCAAAAAGCCAGTTGTTAGGAGAAAAAGAACCACTCATGAAGAGTATGGCTGTGTCAAGTACGACGGAGCACTAGGAAAAATGTTCTTGATTTCTTGCATCTAAAGTAGCTAGAGCCAACTAAAATTCAGAAACACCCTTTAGCTTCAGCTTCTGTAATGTCTTTTCAATGATGTCTTGTAATTCTGGATTCCTTGACTTCCAGCTGTATCCTTAGTATTCTCTCTTGCCTAAGTTCACTTGAATGTGTCTCTATTCCATGCAACCAAATCAACTTGCCTAAAACAGAACAATTTAGTCCCAAATAGTGCAGAAAATAAGTGTATAGGAACTTTTGAATATATTTGAAAATCTGAGTTTGATTAATTAGAAATTTTGTACAGTGTTTTTTTGACTGATGAAATCAGAATGTTGGCTTCAGGACTTGTTTCTTAAATTCATTTTTTGAGATAGTAGTCAGCAAACTTTTTCTGTAAAGAGCCAGATAAATATCTTTGGCTTTGTGTGCAATTGTCTCTGCTACAATTACTCAGCTCTGGTTTGTTGTGTAAAAGGAAACAGAATCGATACACAAATGAACTAGGTGTGGCTGTTTTCTAATAAGACTATATACATATATATACACACACACAAATTTCACATAATTTTCATATATCACAAAATATTATAAATTTTAGTTTTTTGCAACTATTAGAAAATGTTGCATCATCCGGGCCAAACAAAAACAGATGGCAGGTAGGATTTAATTTGTGAACCATAATTTGCCTGGCTTATAAGCATGGGTCTGGGATTCAAGAACTCCAGATCAGTTCAGTCCTTGCTTCACAACTGTGTGATGCTGAGCAGGTGGCATTCTTTCTGGAACTCAGTTTCCTCTTTTATAGTAAGATGATGAGCAAAATGAGCTTGGAGACCCATACATGTCTAGACTCTAAACTTATTTTCTATTTTAATTAAATTTTTATTTTTATTTATTTATTTATTTATTTATTTATTTATTTATTTATTTATAAATATTTTATTTATTTATTTGACAGAGAGAGACAGAGTGCACACAAGCAGGGGGAATGGGAGACCAAGGGAGGGGGAGAAGCAGGCTCCCACTGAACAAGGAGCCCGATGGAGGGCTCATCCCAGGACCCTGGGATCATGACCTGAGCAGAAGGCAGACGCTTAACCAACTGAGCCACTCAGGCATCCTAACATTTTGTATTTTAATGTTTTATTCATTTGATGCTTTAAAACTACTTTCCCCTATATTCTGTGTTAATTGCTATGACAAAATTCTACTCTATTTGTCACTATTAAATAAATGAAAACTAATGTAAATAAAATAAAAGTATGCCCAGACGAGGTTTTTTAAGCATTTGATTTGTTTATATCCATTTTATAAAGCAGATCCTGGCCTCTGCTTTGATTATCACTAGGTTTAGGTAGTGATCTTCTGCTGGTACTTTCTCCAGCCTCTATTATTTGTAGTCTGTATATGAGTGGGTTGACCAACTAGTTTTGTGAAAGGGGATCATAGCTTTAGAATTCTTGCTATTCAGGCATCCACAGTGGATATCTAAAAAGAGAGTAATTAAGATTTGAAGACAGAAAGACAAATATCATATGATCTCACTCATATGTGGAATTTAAGAAACAAGAAACAAAACAAATGAACAAAGAAAAAAAGCAACAAAGAATAGACTCCCCAATACAGAGAACAAGCTAGTGGTTACCAGAGGGGCAGTGGCCAATAGGATGGTTGAACTAGGTGATGGGGATCAAAGAGGCCATTTATCCCGATGAGCACTGAGTAGTGTTTAGAATTGTTGAATCACTGTATTGCACACCTGAAACTAATATAGCACTGTACATTAACTATACTAGAATTAAAAAAATAAAAATAAAGACAACTATTTTTTTTTTTTAGGTTCCCATTATTGTAAGAGCAAGTGGAGTGCCAAAAAAGATACTTACATTAAAAAAAAGAAAACTCTTAGTGTAGCTTTTCCTCCTTGTCCTTCTGAGTTTATACACATGAAGTACTGAGAAGGACTCAGAGTACCGAGGTTAAATCTCCATGATTGCTTAGCCCATGATTTCTTTTCAAAATAAGTCCCTATAATCACAAGTCCAGTTTATGCCATTATTTGAATTCTCAATTTCATGTTCTTACTATATTTTTATTTCCATTATAATTATAAAATATACTGTATTTTTAAATTTTCACTCACAACTATAAACCACTCTTAGTTTTATTCTATGCTTTGTTAAAAAGAAATCTGAAAAACTGAAATTATTATATTAACATTTGAAATGCAAGTGTGTTCTCATTTTAGAAATTCAAGAGACTGGGTGGAACTTGTTTTGTAGGCCCCCAAATCTGGCATTGAGCTTTGCTTAGGACTCTCTTGACCTTGACCGGGTAGAATTGTGACGCAGGTGAAGTTAAGCTCTGGTGTTCCTCTAATTATCCAGTGTTTTTTTATGGACCCAGGCCTTCCCACTCATTCACACTCACTTCTCTGCTTATAGGACTCAAGCCCCGAACTTTCCTATCCTCCTTTTCCTTTCTCTGTTTCCACTTCTCAGATCCTGTGCTGCTCTACAGTTATCAAATGACTGACTGAATCTATGTGTTAACGTTTGTATTTTAATAGGGACCTTCCCAGAACTGATGGGTTATCATGAAAGGCGGTGGAGATGATATCATAAGGTAGTTGCCTTCAAGCCCAAGTCCATCCTGTCTACACATAGGGATAGCTCTGTTTGGTCTACAACATTCTTTTTAATCTAAAACTCAGCCCCATCATTCACAAAAAGATATGGAAATCCTTTATAAAACACACCAGGGAGTCCTCAATATTTGTGTGAAAATTAAAAGGATGGGATCCTTTCAGTATTAAATCTTCTCTTGAGCCTACAATGTGCTTGACACTATGCTAGAAGATGCACAGATAAGTTATGGTGTTTGCTTTCAAGGCACTGGCTGTTTGGTAGGAAATACAGACTTGCATATAAGTAATTTCAATACAGTATTTAAAATGCTGTGATTGAGGGGTTAACGTACTTAGATGACACAAAGGAAGGAGTGATTAACTCTATTGGGTGGGACAGACAAGGCTTCACAGGAGACCTTTGAGCTAGATTTTGAAAAATGAGCTTTCCAGGAGGAGAAAGCAATGGGGAGTTTTGCATGAAGGCATGGTGGCACAAAACACACTTGTCTTGAATTTTGAATAAGGAACTAGTCTTGCAAAGAATAGAAGATGATAGAAAATCCATTTCAGCAGTGGCAGCAGCCATGACCAATATTCAGGGGAGAGTGGCAGTGAATTGAGCTTCAGTTGCAGCTATCAGAGGCTTTGGTAGTGGGCACTGGTGCCCTTAAATGGTGTGATCACAGCTGCTACTCCACCAACTTAGCTTTACTCTATCCCGCCATTTTCAGAGTTGCATTCCAGCTTTCCTGACCATCCTCTTAACCAATTTTCTTCCAACAGTGTGTGTGTGTGTGTGTGTGTGTGTGTGTGTGTTCTGCTTAAATTAGCAACAGTTGGTTTCTATAGTACCTAGACACCCTAGCTAATGTAGCCATAAAGAACTGGGATTCTGATGTCGTTTGTTTTTTCAGAAGTGGAGCAGTTCAAAGTGATATGTCTTTGTGTGTGGATTGCTAAATGAGTGGATATGGACCCCCTAGGATTGATGAGGTCTGTGGGACGAGGGTATTGGGTAAGTAGGACACGTGAACATTGTTAATACTCATGATTATGACTGTTTTTGTGATGAGAGGTCTAGCATTCTTTTTTTTTTTTTAAGACCTTTATTTATTTATTTGACAGAGAGAGACACAGTGAGAGAGGGAACACAACCAGGGGAGTGGGGAAGGGAGAAGCAGGCTTCCCACAGAGCAGGGAGCCCGATGTGGGGCTTGATCCCAGGGCCCCAGGATCATGCCTGAGCCAAAGGCAGACTCTTAACAACTGAGCCACCCAGGCGCCCCAAGGTCTAGCATTCTTAATGAATTTGGGTATGTAACCACGAGGATCACAAATGACAGATAAAAAAATGTTTAGAGTATGTAGCCAGGTGTCATGAATCTAAAAAAGTAATTACAAGAAGGCAACATTATAGTTTAAAAGAAGATGTAGGAATTAAGATGAATGCCTATTCTCTCAGCCCTCATGGTATTTGGGAGATTTGAGAAAACTATAGGAAAGCATCTGAGCATTCTGTGAAGAAGTAGAAGATGTACAATACTTTGTTAATGAGGTAATGGGATTGCAGAGGACACAGAGGAAAGAAGTGAGAAGGCAGAGGGGCAGAACTAGTTGTTAGGAAGGATAAGATTACATCAGATCGATATTTGAAAGATGATAGACTATAGAAAGAGAATTATTTGGTCAGTGTCTTTGGGTGTCAAGGATGAAAGCAGTAGGATGGCACAAGTAGACACAGTGCTTTTTGGAGAGAATGGGAATTGAGAGATATTTCTCTACTGGGCCAAGGAGTGTGTGGATGGTGAGTAGAGGCACTTAGAGTCTCTTGGAACCAGCAGTGTTGTAACTGCTTGAACATCTCCAGATAAAATCAATAAACATTTGTTTTGGTTTTGCTGGTTAGCTTAGTTTTAGACCAGGGTTTCTCAATTTCAGCACTACTTAGGGCCTGATAATTCTTTGTTGTGAGGGGGCTGTCTTTTGCATCATGGCAAGAATAGCAGCACACCTGGCCCTTACCCACTAGATGCCAATAGCATCCTCTGTCCAGATGTGAGAGCCAAGAATGTCTCCAGACATTGCTAAGTGTCCCAGGTTGAAAACCAGTGGGCTAAGCTCTGCCACAGTTTTTTGGAAGGAAAGGAAGAAGTGAAATTCAGTCTGAAATATTAAGGATAGTTTTTATTTGAAATTCTTAGCTTAGGGATAGGAATTGTGCGTTGGAATAAGTGATATGTAGAAGTGATATTTAGCACATTGGTTAAGTTTTCTCAGTTACTTCTACTCTTATGCTCCACTTCCATATTTACCCTCTCTGTCAACTTCCTATCCTGGGCATTTCACCACATAGTCTTTATAGTTTCTCACTTTTGCTGAAACTATTGGCTGCATATTTCTCCACCATAACCTTCCACAGAAATCTAGCTCTCAAGGCACGTCTCAAATGATATCTCTGCTATGAAGCCTTCTCTAATTCCATTGCTAGGATTTACTCTTTTCTCTTTCCACACTGATGGAGTATATTGTATTTTGCACTATTTATCACATTCTTCCTTCTTATTGGGGCTATAATTTTTTCCTGGAATACAGTATCTCCCTGTAAAATGCATCTTCGGTTCTTCCATTTCAGATATTTTCTTGTATTACATCACTGAAAACTTTTTCTGTTCCATTTGTTGTGTTGTTTACTTCAGGGAAACCAGTAATATTTAGATTGGATCATACTTGTAGTCCATATCTATTATCTTTTAATTGTTTTAATCATTTTGATTTTTTCTTTATGAATTTACTGTGATTATATCAAGTCTTTGTTTTAAGATCTCATTTTAGATTTTGGCTTTGTTAATTAAACATTTTATTTATTGCATCTTAATGGTACTAGTTTTATGTGCTTATTGAGAAGTAAAAGAAAAGTAAAAAAAGAATCCAAATAAAGTCCTTTCATCCTTAGTCCATAAGTAAAAATGTTAAACAACTTTTCTCTATTCTTTTAAATTTAATTATAAAATGGTGTTCTTCAATATGTGCTCTTAACTCTACAATTTCCCTCTTATTTTATCATTTTTAAGTGATTTAATCTTTGTGGATTTAGAAAAAAATCTAATTTGTGTTCTGATTATGTAACGGTATGGAAGTAAGCACTCATGGACAATCTCTTCATTATACTTAGTTATATTTTTTCCATTATTTCCCATTCTGTCTCTCTTTTTTTAAAGATTTTATTTATTTGACAGAGAGAGACACAGCGAGAGAGGGAACACAGGCAGGGGGAGTGGGAAAGGGAGAAGCAGGCTTCCCACTGAGCAGGGAGCCCGATGTGGGGCTAGATCCCAGGACCTTGGGACCACGACCTGAGCTGAAGGCAGATGCTTAATGACTGAGCCACCCAGGTGCCCCTCCAATTCTGTCTCTTTTAACACTTCTTTTTTTTTTTTTTAATTATTTATTTATTTATTCATGAGAGACAGAGAGAGAGAGAGAGAGGCAGAGGGAGAAGCAGGCTCCCAAGGAGCAGGGAGCCCGATGCGGGACTCGATCCCAGGACCCTGAGATCATGACCTGAGCTGAAGGCAGACACTTAACCATCTGAGCCACCCAGGCGCCCTTAACACTTCTTTTTATTCCTCTCCTTCCCTTCCTTCTCCTCCCCCCACCCCCTTTTGACTGTTATGGTTTGCATATCTAACATTTCTTTAACTGTTGGTGCTTAACATGATCAGTCCCATCAAACCCGTTTTGACTTCCTTCTCACTTTATATGAGACCTCTTGAGCTTTCATATATATAGTCTGATGACTTAACATTACATGCTCAGCCCATTCTAAAACCTAAGAGCATGACAGATGCTTGGTCATTATTTGACGTTATGTACAGTTTGGAGAACTCAACTCTTTTCTCTCACCTGAGATTTCTTTAATCTTCTAAGACATATTCACTCAGTTGAGAATGTATCTTATCCCTTTGGGAGAGTTTTAAAATTATTCCGCTGATACAGTGTGGAACTTTCATTAAATGTGGTTCATTTTTCCAGTCTCTGCTTAGCAACTCTTACCAACCTAGCCCCAGGTTTAGAAAAAATGGTGCCAGGAGATTTAAGGGGACTGAGAGAGACTGATACCAGCATTATTAATCTCTTGGAGTGTAGCAGATAAGAGAAGAACATCACCTGGTATCTCTTTATCTGGTCTCTTGCTCCTTCAAAATGTTTTGTCACTTGTGTTCTCTTCTTCCTGTCTATAATTCATATTTTTCTGATTATGCCTTTACGCTCTGCTTGATGACACCAAAATCATGAGTTCTGGCAGTTATTCTGTAACTGCTACTGAGTTCCAGAGCTGATGAACAGGTGCTCATTCTGTTCAGAATTTTTCCCTGGGAGAGATTTCCTGGATTAATAGAGTTCACAGGACTTTATCTTTTTGCTCTTTTCCCCTCTAACCTGCATGTGGGTTGGGTTGGAGTGGAGGAAGTGAAAGGGTTAATTTAGAATTACGTCCAGCCACACAACAATGTTTTGTATCTTTCAATGTATACCACCTTTTAAGAAGCTGTATTGAGGTATAATTGACTTCCAATAAACTGCACATATTTAAAGAATACAATTTGATAAGTTTGACATATGTGCATACCCATGAAACCATCACCACAATTAAGATAATTGCATCTCTATCACTGACCAAAATGACATTTCTCATGTTTTCTTATAATCCTTTCTTCCTGTCCCTCCCTGGGAACATCTCCTTCCCATACCACCCAATGCCACTACTAGACAACCATTATCACCATAGATTAATATCTACTTAATAAGGTTTTTAAAAAATATTTTATTTATTTATTTGAGAGAGAGAGTATGAGAGACAGAGAGTACGAGAGGGAGGAGCTCCTGCGGAGCAGGGAGCCTGATGTGGGACTTGAACCCGGGACTCCAGGATCATGACCTGAGCCAAAGGCAGTCGCTTAACCAACTGAGCCACCCAGGCGCCCTCTACTTAATAAATTTTTATAAATGAAATTGCACTGAATGTACTCTTTAATTAAGCATGATTATTTTGAGATTCATTGATATTATGTTATGTACCAGTAGTTTATTCTTCTGTTTATTAGTTTATTATAGTTACTAGGTATTATAGTATGCACCAATAATTTATTCTTATTGCTGAGTAATATTCCATTGTTTGGATATCACAGAGTTTGTTTATTCAGTTACGAGTTGATAGACATTTGTGTTGGTTCCATGTTTTAGTAATTATAAATAAAGTTGCCATAACAGTCATATAAAATCTAGGTTTGGATAGTTAATTATTTCTTCGGAAAACTCAGGAGTAAAATGGCTGGATCATAAGGTGGGTGTGTAAGTTTAACTATAAAAAAATGTCAAATGTTTCCAAAGAGGTTGTACATTTCCCATCAGCAATGTATAAGAGTGCCAGTTCATCCATATCATCACCAATACTTGGCATGACCAGTCTTTTTAATATTAGCAATTCCAAAAAGTTTTAGTGGTATCTCATTATGGTTTTAAATTACATTTCTCTGTGACTAATGATGTTGAGCATCTTTTCATGTGCTTAATTGCCATTTATATATTTTCTTTAGTGAATTTTTTGTCTTTTTCTTTTTAAATTGTCTCTTTTCTTAATATTAATGTTTTGAAAACTGTTTAAACATTCAAGATACCAGTCCTTTATCAGATATATGACTTGCAAATATTTTCTTTCAGCCTCATTTACAAGTATATTAGGTCAATTAAAGTTGTCCCACGGGTAAATAATATTTTGTTTTTTAAAAATTTTCATTTCCTTTTGTACTTCATTTTTATAGTTTTTATTGCTGTGTTTTCAAGTTTACTAGTCTTTTTTCCTGCAATGTCTAAACTGTAATTCATCCCAGACAGTCTGTTTTTCACTGCATAGTTTGTAGTTTTCATCTCTAGAAGTTTGTGTTGGGTCTTTTAAAATATCTTCCATTTATCCACATAACTTTTTAAACTTACAGAAGGTAGATTTTTCTCCTTTTTATGGGTTTTATTTTCTTGCTTTTTTGAATACCTGATAATGTTTTGATTGGCAGACATTGTGAATTTTACCTTATTGGGTACTGGATACTTTTGTATTCCTGTAAGTATTCTTGACTTTGTTCTGGGACACAGTTGTTATTTTTGAAACATTTGATCCTTTTAGATATTGCTTTTTGGCTTTGTTAGGTGGCACTGAAATAGCACTTAGTTTATAGGCAATTATTCCCTACTACTGAGGTAAGACCCTTCTGTGTACTCTGCCTTGGGCTCCATAACTTACAAGGTTTTCCAGTCTGTCTAGTGGGAACAGAAACTATTTCTGGCTCTTCGTAAGGTGTTTCTCCCCCAGTCTTGGGTATTTTCTTCACATGCATGGGCTGATAAGTACTCACCTGAATACTTGAGAGGAAACCTGTGGAGATCATCAGACTTTTCTCTGTTCTTTGAACTCTATCCCTCTTGGTCTACCTGGATTTCATTTGCTCACCTCACAGATCCTGTCAGACTCTTCCTGGGCTCCCCATACTTGTGCAGTATCCTGGATATGCTCTCACAGTAGCAAGTTGGGGCAATTATAGGGCTCACCTTATTTGCTTTCCATCTCTTAGGGATCATTGAACTTTGTTGTTTCAGGGCCGGTAACTTGAAAACCATTATTTCTCATAATTTAATCATATTTTTGTTGTTTGGCCAGATGTGGAAGGAATATTATATGTTTTTTTGGAGAGTATGGCATGAGGTCTGCCTTTATAAATGTTTTATTGCTGTTAGTAAACTTTTCATTACATTTCAACATTAAAAAATGTATAGTTTTTAAGTGAGAGCACTTCTGTGATCTGCCTTTTATCTAATATATGTACTCTAATGTTTTATTTGATTGCACATCTGTTTTTACTACTAGATTTTGTAATCCTGATGTCAGCTGAGGGTACTATGTTCCTTAAACTCTACAAAAGATTTACTTGAATCCCTAGTCAACATTTTGAAAAAATCTTTAATGCTCTCCACCCCAGAAGTATGCTTTAGTGCACAGAGGTTGAAACTGCACTAGTGCATGAGGAGGAGGGAGGAAGGGAGGAAGGAGGAAGGAAGGGAAGGAGGAAAGGAAGAAAGGAGGGAGGGAGGAAGGAAAATCAGTTGGTTGGTTGGTCTAATTGGGTAAAACTATTATGGAAAACTAGGTTTAAAAACTAGTTGGATAAACTGACATGTATGTAGAGAATGCCAATATAATGAGTTCAGGGTGTGATATTATGATATAAGAAGAAGAAGAAACATATATTTGGTTTTCATCCTTGGTTCCTTGGGTTGAAACTTTCAGTCTCCCCTTCCCTACCCCTTGCCCCTGTAGGGAGGGAGAGCAAGGGTGGAAATTGACTTAATTACCAATGGCCAATGATTTAATCAATCATGTCTATTTAGTGAAGCCTCCCTAAAAACACTAAATGACAAGGTTTGAAGGGCTTCTGAGTTGCTGAAAACATCAAGGTGCTAGGAAGGTGGCATGCCAAGAAAAGGTACGGAAGCTTTTTCTTCCCCATATCTTGCTCTATGCATTTCTTCTATTTGGCTGTTCCTGAACTGTATCCTTTGTAATAATCTATTAATAGTAAATAAAGTCTTTTCCCAAATTCTAACAAATTATGAACCCAAGTAGGGGGTCATGGGTACCCGAGTTATAGCCAGAACTAGTGGTCAGAAGTATGGTAGGCTTGAACTGCAACGGGTGTCTAAAATGGGAACTATATTGTGGGACCAAGTCCTTAACCTGGGGGTTGTGACAACTCTGGGTGGTTAGTGTCAGAATGAAATGCACTGTAAGAGACACAGATGGTGTTCTCACAGAATTAGAGAATTTCTTGACATAGAAACTCCATGTTTGGTGTCAAAACTGTTGTGACTACAGAATAAAGGTTTTCTTTTACAGGGAACCTCATACCTTCTAGGTGAAGAAGAGTGGGAATGGCATAAAATTGTGAACCACATAATATGTGTAGAATTCTTATTTTTGTCCACCCTGTAACTTTTCTTCTTTTCCCTTTTGGTTGGAGATCTCAGTTTCTGGGCCAAAGACATGGGCCAATCTATTCTACTATCCCTGGTCACATGGATGGTTCATGGAGGTAGTGAGATTGGGGAAAAGTGAGGGCTCTTGGCATAACATAATTTGATCTGTTCTTCTCTGTTCCAGAATTTAAGACTCAAGCAGATACATGAAAACAAATGGTAGTACTGGTGCTAGTCATTTGACGCCAACTATTTGGAGAGAAGATCCTAACCTTCCAAGGGCTTTTTATTTCTTAATTTAGAATCATATTTATAAATACTATTTTTGTTAAACTAACCAGATTTTATTTCTACTTACTTGATATCAAAGTACCTTATCTAAGCAATTTGGTACTATAGGAACATAAAATTTGAATGTATGATGTAAACTGACACTAATAGGTAGATGACCAGAGTCATGGAGGGCTTAATATTTCATGTTGTGCTGTTTGGTCTTTATTTTGTAGTTGCTTACAAAACACAACTTTATTATCTTACAGCTCTGTAGTTCAGAAGTCTGACACAGGTGTCACTAGGTTAAAATTAAGATGTCATCACAAATCATGTGAGAAAGAAGAGAGTAGAGTGAAATATTGAAATGTTGAAAGAAAAAAAAAACCCCAAACACCCATCTGCCTAAAATTCTGTATTGAGTGAAGTTATCATTCAAAAGTGAAGGAGAAATAAAAACTTTCTCTGAAAAACAAAAACAGGGAATTTGTTGGCCAATAAGAAATGTTAAAAGACATTCCTTAGAGAGAAAGAAAATGATATAGATCAGAAACTCAACTCTATGTTAAGAAATGAAAAGCATTAAAGGAGGAATAAAAGAGGGTAAAAAAACTTTTAACTTTTTTATTATTAATAGATACCAGAGATAACTTTAAAATAATGGTAGCAATGATGTATTGAGTAATTATAGCTTATGGGTAAGTAAAATAAATGACAGGAATGTTATAAAGGACTGGAGAAAGAAATAGGAAAGACTCTGCTATTAGGTAACCTGCACTACCTGTGAAGTGGTATAGAATTATTTGAAAGTGGACTTAGATTAGTTATAAATGTATGTATCAAACTCTAGGGAAATCACTAAAATATTTAAAACATTAAGAATGCTAAATAAATATTAAATACTAAATACAAAAAAATGTAAAAAGGAAGTACAATTGATGTCCTCAGAGATGAGAGAAGATAAAATTATATAAAATGCTCAATTTATAGCAGAAAAGACAGGGAAAAAAGAAAATATAAAGAAAGAAAAAAGCATTATGAATGGAAAAATGTTACAAATATAGTAAATATTAATCCAACCATATCAATAGTCACTTTAAATGTGACTGGTCTTAATATACCACTTTAATGACAGAGACTGGTAGAATGGATAAAAACTCAAATGTATGTTGTCCACAGGAAACCCACTTGAAGTATAAGGCACAGATAAATTAAAAGTAAAAAAAAAAATGGAAATGCCATTTTAACACAAATCCAAAGAAAGTTGGAATATCAAAATTAATTCCAGAAAAAGCAGATTTCAGACAAGAAAAATTATCAGGAATAAAGAAGGCATTGTATAATGAGAAATAGGTTTGAAGAGTATATAACAATCTTTAACGTGTATGTACCCTACAGAGCATCAAGTATATGAGGCAAAAACTGAAAGAACTGCAATGAGAAATAGTCAAATCCACTATTTTAGTTAGAGACTTCAACATCCCTTTATCAGTAATTGACAGGTCCAGCAGGCAAAAATCAGTAAGGATATAATTGAGATGAACAGCACCATCAATCAACAAGATCTAACTGACATTTATAGAAGATTTCATTCACAATAGGTCACATGGGACATTCACCAAAATAAACTACATTCTGGGCCATAATACATACTTCAACAAATTTAAAAGTTTAGAAATCATATAAAGTATGCTCTTAGAACACGATGGAATTAAACTAGAAACCAGTAACAGAAAGATAACTAGAAAATTTCATTTGGAGATTAAACAACACATTTCTAGATAACACATGAGTCAAAAGAAGAAATCTCAAATAAAATTAAAAGTATTTTGAACTGAGTGAAAATAAAATATAACATAAAAATCTGTGGAATGCAGCAAAAGCTGTACTTAGAGGGAAATTTATAGCACTGAGTATATATGTTAGAAGGAAGACAGACCAAGGGGCGCTTGGGTGGCTCAGTTGTTAAGCGTCTGCCTTCAGCTCAGGTCATGATCCCAGCATACTGGGATCGAGCCCCGCATTGGGCTCCCTGCTCCATGGGAAGCCTGCTTCTCCCTCTCCCTCTCCCTCTGCTTGTGTTTCTTTTTTTTTTTTTTTTTTTTTTTTTTTAAAGATTTTATTTATTTATTTGACAGAGACACAGCGAGAGAGGGAACACAAGCAGGGGGAGCGGGAGAGGGAGAAGCAGGCTCCCCGCCGAGCAGGGAGCCCGATGCGGGGCTCGATCCCAGGACCCTGGGATCATGACCCGAGCCGAAGGCAGACGCTTAACGACTGAGCCACCCAGGCGCCCCTCTGCTTGTGTTTCTTCTCTCTCTGTCTCTCTGTCAAATAAATAAAAATTAAAAAAAAAAAGAAGGAAGAAAGACCTAAAATAAATAATCTAAGCTTCTATCTTAGGAAACTAGAGGAAGAACATTATAAAATTAAGCAGGTTTGGGGCGCCTGGGCAGCTCCATCGTTAAGCATCTGCCTTTGGCTCAGGTCATGATCCCAGGGTCCTGGGATCAAGCCCCACATATTTACAATAATAAAGTTAAGCAGGTTTATTAAAATAAACAATAAAAATTAGAGCTAATGACAATGAAGTTGAAAACAGGAAAACAGTAGAGAAAATAAATGAAGCCAAAAGCTGGTTCTTTGAAAAGATCAATAAAACTGATAGATATCTAGCCAGGTTAACCAAGAGAAGCAAAGAGAAGACACAATTTACTAATGTCAGAAATGAAAGAAGGGCCATCACTGCTGACCCCATGGACATTAATAAAATAATAAAGGAATATTATAAACTACTCTAGAGCCTATAAATTTGGTAACTTAGGTGACATGAACCAGTTCCATGAAAGAGACAACCTATAAAACCTCACACAAGGAAAAATAAATAATCTGAATAGACACATATGTATTGAAGATATCAAATCAATAACTTTCCAGAACAGAAAGCACCAGTCCCAGGTGAGTTCACTAGTGAATTCTGCCAAATATTTAAGAAAGAATTATCAATTCTTTATAATCTTTTCCAGAAAACATTAGAGAAGGTCAGTTTTAATCTCATACCAATTACAGAAAATTACACAAAAGGAAAACTATAGACTAATATCTCTCATGAACATTAAAATCTTCATCAATATATTAGCAAATCTAAATAACAGTCTAAAGAAAGTTATATACTATGCTCAAGTGGTCTTTATTTCAAGTAGAAAGTCTGGTTCAACACTTGGAAATTAATTAATGTAATCAATCACATCAACAAGCTAAAGAAGAAAACTCATATGAGCATAACAATAGATGCAGAAAAAGTATTTGACAAAATCAAACATCATAACAAAAACTCTCAGTGAACTAGGAATAGAAGGGGATTTCTTTAGCTGGATAAAGAGCATCTATAAAAAGCCTGAAGTTATCGTTATACTTAATTGTGAGAAACTAGACAGTTTCCCCCAAAGATTAAAAACAAACCAAGAATGTCTCTTCTATTCAACATCATACTGGAAGTCCTAGCTAATTCAATAAAAAGGAATAGAAGATAAAATTACACAGTTTGAGGAGGAGGAAATAAAACTGTCTGTTTGCAGGTGATATGATTGTCTATGTAGAAAATCCCAAAGAATCAACAACAAAAAACCCTCCCAGAACTAATAAATGAATATAGCAAGGTTGCAAGATATAAGGTTAATATACAAGAGGCTACTACTTTCCTATATATCAGAAAAGAATAATTGGGATTTGAAATTAAAAATAATGTCATTTAATTAGCACCCCCAAACTTAAATATTTAGGTATAAATCCAACAAAATATACATGAGATCTATATCAGGAAAACTACAAAACTCTTATGAAAGAAATCAAAGAACTAAATAGACAGAGATAGCTCATGCTCATGGATAGAAAACTCAACCTTATTAAGATGTCATTTCTTTCAACTTTATAGATGCAAGCAATTCCGATAAAAACCCTAGATATTTATGTTTTGGATATTGACAAACTGAATCTGAAATGTATATGCAATAGCAAAAGACCTGGAATAGCCAATGCAATACTAAGGAAGATCAAAGTTGGAGAATTGACATTACCCAACTTCAAGACTTACTGCAGAGCTGTGATAATCAAGACAAGGTGGTATTCGTGAAAGAATAGACAAATAGGTAATGGAACAGAATAGTTAACCCCCAAATAGACACACTCAAATGTAGTCAACTTTGACAAAAGAGTTAAAGCAACTCAATAGAGACTAAATAGTCTTTTTAACAAATAGTGCTGGAACAATTGGACATTTATATGCAAATAAATAAATAAATAAACAAATAAATAAATACCTAGACACCAACCTTACAGTTTTCACCAAAGTTAATTCAAAATGGATGATAGATCTAAGCGTAAAATGTAAAACTATAAAACTCTTAGAAAAAATATCAGAGAAAATTTAGGTGATGCTGGTTTTGGTGATGAATTTTTAGATACAACACCAAAAGAAAGATCTATGAAAAAAAAGTAATAAGTTGGACTTCACTGAAATTAAAAACTCCTGCTGTATGAAAGACAATGTCAAGAGAATGAGAATGCAAACCAGAGGCTGGGGAAAATATTTGAAAATACATATCTGATCAAAGACTTTTATGCAGGGGTGCCTGGGTGGCTCAGTTGGTTAAGTGGCTGCCTTCAGGTCAGGTCATGATTTCAGGGTCCTGGGATTGAGTCCCATGTTGGTCTCCCTGCTGAGAGGGGAGTCCACTTCTCCCTCTGTCCTCCCCCATGCTCATTCTCTCTCTCTCCCTCAAACAAATAAATAAAACCTTAGAAAAAAAGACATGCAATATGCAAAGAGCTTTTAAAACTCAACTATAAGAAAACAAACAAACAATAAACAAAAGCCTGAGCAGACACCCTACTAAAGAAGATATATGGATGGCAATAAGCTTATGAAAAGATGTTCAACATCAGAGGTCATGAAGGAATTACAAATTTAAACAATAATGAGAAACTACTACCTGCCTATTAGGATGGCTAAAAATTAAAAAAGAAAAAAACACCTGATAATATCATATGATGACAAAGATATGGAGCAATAGGAACTCTTATTCGTTTCTAGTAGGGTTGCAAAATAGTACAGCCACTTTAGAAGGCAGTTTGGCAGAATTTTACAAAGCTAAATGTAGTCTAACCAAAATGATAAAGCAATGTGTTCCTAGGTATTTACCTAAATGAGTTAAAAACTTATATTCACAAAGAAAACTGCACATGAATATTTGTAGCAACTTTTTTCATTATTGTTGCAAACTGAAAGCAACCAGGATGTCCTCCAAAAGGTGATTGGGTAAACCAATTGTAGTGCACCAATACAATGGAATATCATTCAGCAATAAAAAGAAATGAGCTACCAAGCCACTAAAAGACAAGGAGAATTTTCAACCTCAGCCGCAGCAACTTCTTCCTAGAAACAAGGGCAAGGGCAAGGGCAAAAATGAACTATTGGGACTTCATTAAGATGAAAAGCTTTTGCACAGCAAAAGAAACAGTCAACAAAACCAAAAGACAACCGACAGAATGGAGAAGATATTTGCAAATGACATATTTGCAAGATAAAGGGCTAGTATCCAAAATCTATAAAGAACTTATCAAACTCAACACCAAAGAACAAATGATCCAATCAAGAAATGGGCAGAAGACATGAACAGACATTTTTCCAAAGAAGACATCCAAATGGCCAACAGACACATGAAAAAGTGCTCAACATCACTCGGCATCAGGGAAATCCAAATCAAAACCTCAATGAGATACCACCTCACACCAGTCAGAATGGCTAAAATTAACAAGTCATGGAAAAGACAGATGTTGGCGGGGATGCGGAGAAAGGGGAACCCTCCTACACTGTTGGTGGGAATGCAAGCTGGTGCAGCCACTCTGGAAAACAGTATGGAGGTTCCTCAAAAAGTTGAAAATAGAGCTACCATAAGACCCAGCAATTGCACTACTGGGTATTTACCCCAAAGATACAAATGTAGGGATCTGAAAGGGTACATGCACCCCAATGTTTATAGCAGCAATGTCCACAATAGCCAAACTGCAAAAAGCCAAGATGTCCATTGACAGATGAATGGTTAAAGAAGATGTGGTGTATATATACAATGGAATATTATGCAGCCATCAAAAGGAATGAAATCTTGCCATTTGCAAGGATGTGGATGGAACTGGTGGGTATTATGCTGAGCAAAATGTCAATCAGAGAAAGACATGTATCATATGATCTCACTGATATGAGGAATTCTTTTTTTTTTTTTTTTTTTTTAAAGATTTTATTTTTATTTATTTATTTGAGAGAGAGAGAGAGAGAAACAGCATGAGAGGGGATAGGGTCAGAGGGAGAAGCAGGCTCCCCACTGAGCCGGGAGCCCGATGCGGGACTCGATCCCAGGACTCCGGAATCATGACCTGAGCCGAAGGCAGTCGCTTAACCAACTGAGCCACCCAGGCGCCCTGATATGAGGAATTCTTAATCTAGGAAACAAACTGAGGGTTGCTGGAGTGGTGGGGGGTGGGAGGTGTGGAGTGGCTGGGTGATAGACATTGGGGAGGGTATGTGCTATGGTGAGCGCTGTGAATTGTGTAAGACTGTTGAATCACAGATCTGTACCTCTGAAACAAATAATACATTATATATTAAAAAATAAAAAAAAGAAGATAGCAGGAAGGGAAAAATGAAGGGGGGGGCAATTGGAAGGGGAGACGAACCATGAGAGACTATAGACTCTGAGAAACAAACTGGGGGTTCTAGAGGGGAGGGGGTGGGGGGATGGGTTAGCCTGGTGATGGGTATTAAGGAGGGCATGTACTGAATGGAGCACTGGGTGTTATATGCAAACAATGAATCATGGACACTACATCAAAAACTACTGATGTAATGTATGGTGATTAACATAACATAATAAAATAAAATAAATAAATAAATAAAAATTTTAAAAAAGACAAGGAGAATTTTTAAATGCATATAGCTTGTGAAAGAAATTAGACTGAAAAGCCTACATACTGTATAACTCCAACCATATGGCATTCTGGAAAAGGCAAAATTATAGAGACAATAAAAGATTAGTGGTTGCCAGAGTTTCAAGGGGGGAAGGGCGGGGTTGCATAGATGGTACACAGGGAATTTACAGGACAGTGAAACTATTCTTTATGATACTTTAATGGTAAATATCTGACATTATACATTTGTCAAAATCCATGGAACTATACAGCACAAAGAGTAAACCCTAATGTAAACAATGGACTTTAGTTAATTATAAAGTACCAAAAGTAGTTTATACATTGTAATAAATGTACCACACTAATGCAAGAAATGTTAATAATAAAGGAAATTTTGAGGAGGGGAGAGAATGGAGTCTTTGGGAACCCTGTATACTATCTGCTTAATTTACTATAAACCTAAAACTTCTCTAAAAAATAAAGTATAATAATAATAATAATAATGATAATAATAAAATCAAGGTGTTGGCAGGTTATGTTCCTTTCTGGAGGCTCCAGGAGAAAATCTTCAACTTTTTTTCCAGCTTCAGAGCCAGCAATGTACCATCTGTCTGCATCTGCTCTTGCCATTACATCTCTTTCTCTGATCTTAGCTGGAAGAGGTGCTCCACATTTAAAGACTAATGTGATTAAATTGGGCCTACCTAGATAATCCAAGAAAATGGTCCCATCTCAAGACCCTTAACCTTAACTACATTTGCAAAACCCTTTTTGCTACAAAAGGTAATGCAAATTTACATGTTGTCAGGGTTAGGACATGGGCATCTTTGAGGGGCCATTATTCTGCTACTACAACTATGCAAGTAGTAAAAAGAATGAAAAGAAGAAAGTAAATTCCAGAAATATTTATAAGTAAAAATACAGAGGACTTAGTGTTTGAATGTGTGTATGAAGCACTGGGGGCCTCAGGCATGAAGAAGAGGTATAAATGTACAATCACACCCAGGGTATAGGCTTGAGGACATGGTAGTGAATAATCCATTGAGACTTTCTACATAGCTCCATGGCCCTTTAAGGATAATGTTACTAAGAAGCAAACAAGACAGGCTTTTAGGAGAATTTACTGATTTCACGATTCCTGGCAAACTACTTTCTGGATTATAGCATGGGTATTTCTGACCTAACACAAAAATTGAAAAAACAATTTTTTTAAATTTAAAATATGAATGACAAAGAAAGTTTTCAGTTTTTCCCTACCACCATGTTTGTCAAAGTCATGACCAGATGAACCTATAACTTTGCCCCTAATGCCCCTAATTAGGAATGTTCAATGATTTTTCCCGAGAGACTCCAAACTTTTTGATATGATCCTTGTTTACTTCTCCAATTTCATCTCTACCTACTTTCCTCTCACTTGTACCCGGTTTTAGACATGCTGAACTTCTTTCATTTCTTTCATTGAGCCATGTCTCCCTCTTGCCTCAAAGCTTTGAACGCACTGCTCCTTCTGCCCAGACAACTCTTTTCACCTTTGCTTGGCTATTCTTTTCAGAAGTCACTTCTTCCAGAGGCCTTTCCTAACCTTCTGAATCTGAGTTAGGTAGCCCTCATGTTCTGTGACAGCCATCTGTATTGTAGTGATTATTATCCTAAAGAGTAATTGCCTATTTAATTGTTTCCATTCATGGATTAAAAACTGTGAGTGCAGAGATAACACCTGGTCTGCTCAACATCTTGTCTCAGGTTACCAGCGTGGTATCACCATAGAATGGATGCTGTGAAAACATTCCATCAGAATATCCTGGGCATCAGTATTTTCTGAAAGCTCCCCACATAATGCCAGTGTACAGTTGGGATGAAGAAATAGTGGTATTTTCTTCTCTCATATTGACTTCAACCTTCCTTCCTCACTCCCATACCCACCAGTCCTTATGCCGGAGAATAAATGGTTCCCTGACAGAAAATAGACTCAAAGGATGTTAAGACTGATTGAGGGAAAAAAATAAAGGTAAAAAAATTGGGTTGGAGGGAAGTTTATTAAATTCAGTTTTAGAAAGAGTTTTATATTGCTGTTATCTTTAGTAGATAAGTTCAATATATATCCTGAAGTTCAGAGAAGAGGTAGGTCAAGACTGCTGGTACATATTTATATAAAGACTATAGGATCTTTATTCTATGAGTACTATTAAAAAATTTTGTCAGGGCGCCTGGGTGGCTCAGTTGGTTAAGCGACTGCCTTCAGCTCAGGTCATGATCCTGGAGTCCCTGGATCGAGTCCCGCATCGGGCTCCCTGCTCGGCGGGGAGTCTGCTCCTCCCTCTGGCCCTCCTCCCTCTCATGCTCTCTGTCTCTCATTCTCTCTCTCTCAAATAAATAAATAAAATCTTAAAAAAAAAAATTTGTCAGAATAGTTTCATTGGGTCAGTGGAGAAACCAAAATATAGGGAAGAGGAATCAGCTAGTGTAAATCAACATTTTAAGAACTTTGAGTAAAGGTAAAAGCCATTGAATAGATGTTTTAAAGTATATCAGATTAAAAAAAATATTTGCATATAGTTGACACTAATGACATACATTAGTTTCAGGTGTACAACATAGTGATTCAACTTCTCTATACATTATGCTACGCTCACCATAAGTGTAGCTACCATCTGTCAACATATAATACTACTAAAATATCATTGACCATATTCCCAATGCTGTACTTTTTATTCCTGTAACTTATTCATTCCATAACTGGAAGCCTGTATGTCTACTTCCCTTCACCCATTTTGCCTATCTCCCTATCTCCCTCCCATCTGGAAATTATCAGTTTATTCTCTATTTATAGGTCTGATTCTGCTTTTTGTTTATTCATTTGTTTTTTTGTTTTAGATTCCACATATGAGTGAAATCATGTCATATATCAGGTAAAAGGATACATACTTCTTTCAAAATAATTATCTATCATCTCTTTTTTTCTAACAGGAAAGGAGCTTGAAGAGATTGAAGAATGTTATTATAGAACCAGAGATTGAAGGTAGAGGGGTTGGGAGGAATGCATGGTAGAGACTTGTTGTGAAGGTATAGAAATGGAGATGGTCAAGAGTACAACTGGATGAAGAGGACACTCCCCTATTTTGTGAGATTGGGAGTGAACAGGGACATTTGTGGAAAGAGGAGTTTGACAAGGATGATCCTGATAGTCCTTATTTTTCTTCGAAACAAGAATCAAGGTATTCTATGGAATTAAAATGTATTTGTATGTTTTAGTGCTATCACTGTTTATTGGGTAGATAATTGAATATTATTAAATATAATCCCTAACTTTAAGAAAAAAATGTATACAGTTAAAAAAATAAATTAAAATAAGAGAAATGAACCTGAGCTCAAGGAAATAAAAACTATTTTTTAGCAGAAAAAATATTATTTCAGGGTTTTTTTTTGACAACTTACAGCAGGCTAAAGATCAATGCATCTACATTTGCTTTTAATTTCAAAGAACACATCAGCAACCTCTCAATCATCCTCCCACCCACAGTTGTTCTCCATTTTAAAATATAATTTCAGAAATTTCATGCAAAATACCTAACTGATAATCTTAACCTAAATTTAGTCTGGACTCTTAAAATATCTTGGAAATATTAACTAAAATTGATCTAAGAATCTACAAATATCATTTTCACTAAAAATTACCTTCAGAAGCAGAGATATGTGTTAGTTTTTTAAGTAAGATATATGTTAGTTTTTTTAAACGATGAAATTATACACATTGCTTATATATCTGTGCCAAATGGACTACAAAAAGAAGGCATAGAATAAATAACAGAATTTTAGAATAATAAAATAGGTAATAGGTAATAAATAGGTAAATTATTTACAGCACTAGAAGGAGCAGAAGCACAGAGGCAGTGATAACATGTTGGATTATCAAAATAATTTATAATTTGGATTTGGGCTATGTTTTTGTATTGACAGTTGAGTAAAGAACTCCCTGATATTCTGTGTAATTCCTTTACCTAAAATAATTATGAAACAATGGAAAAGCTTGATTTAGAAGATGATTTCTATCATCTATATATGTATGCATCTATCATCTATCATCTGTCTATCATCTATCTATCTATCTATATCTATCTATCTATCATCTATCTATCATCATCTATCATCCATTCTTTTATGTGATAGCTATCTGCAATGCTGAGAATTTTCTGTTCTCCCTCAATCATGTGCAAGACCTACCTCTTTAAACCTCCCTAGATCTGGGCATGTGGTGAAGTGTTTGGTTTTCAGAAGTGTTCTCTGTAAATAAAGTAAAGTAAATCTAAGTAAATGAAAGGAGTTCTTAAGTCAACAGATCTGGAATTAGTAGGTGCTAATTGTCAATAGTGATTGTCTAACACATGAATAAAACATAAAAGATTTGAGTGGATGCTATCAACAAGCTCAGAATAAATAAAAGTTTACCAGACTGCCAACTGAAATTTGTGAGATTTCACCAATTTCTTATTACTTCACTTGATCTTAAATGAGTAAAAGAACATACTAGAAGTCTTACACTTCTTACACAAGCCTTTTTCTATTTTCCTTTTGTTGTTAATGATTGTTATTTTATTCAATAAAAATTTCCTTATTACTTAAATTGTAATTTCATAAGGTACTAATAATTTCTGTTTTGGGAACTAACGAAGCATCCTTTATTTCTTTCCTAATGTGATCTATGTTTCCATTTTCCTATGTTTAAGAGATAAACATGTAACTAAATGAGAAGTTAAAGTTAGTTGAGGTTATAGAAAATGCTTGTGTTAGAGGGTTAAAGAATAGCCAATGAGGACATTTTCCAAAGTATTTTATCCATACATTCTTTGACTGTAATTATTGACTGATCTATTTCCATTATTGTTAATAAATAATGGAGAGAATGTGCTATATTTTAAAAATTAATATTTCCCAATATTTGAAGTTGTTCCATATTTTATTGCTGATTTGGTTTTGCAAAAATATAGTCCAACTCTCTAAATCTGCAATTTGGCAAATGTTTATTACAGTAATACAGATCTAAATTAATTCTCTTTGCATCTTATGACATTATTGAAGATTTCTTAGTGACATACATACTGCAACATAGAATGTTATTTAGGAAATCACTGGTTCAGAAAGAAGAAATAAACGTTTGTGAAACTAGTTTTATTCAAATTAGATTTTCTTTCAAAAAACTTTAAATGAAAAAGATTCAAGTATAAAACTTGAAAAAATAGCATTTTGCTTTTTCTTAAACGTCATCCTTGAGTCTTTATGATATATAATTTTGGTTACTACTTCTTTTAGCTTTAGCCTTTAGGCATGTCAACATTTTATGAATAGCAACTTTATGCCAGTTATTAGAGACACAAAGATATTGAAGTAGGAGGATAAACAAATTGTTTTATTTAAACAATGGATTGCTGAGCAGTAGTTAAAATACTAACTCTACAAGAAAGAAGAAGCAAATTTTTTAAAAAGTTAAATTACAAAAGAAGAGGAACAATATGCTACCATTTGCAGAAAATTTTAAACACAAAGGAATAACAGCACACATGGTTTATGAATTATACATAAAGAAAGTATGGAAACCTATATTGAAGTAGAAAGAGTAGAAGGGGACTAGAAAGATAAGAGGTTGTCTAATCACAAAATATGTAAGAAGCCCCAGAGAAGAATTCAGACAATACCTGGAGGGCAGTGGAGAGTTACTGGAGTGTTTTAGGTGTTTGAGGAGAGGTGCAGAAGCATGCTTGGCATAATTAGGTGTGCACTTTAGAAAGATTCTCTCAGAGGGCTCAGTGGGTGGCTCAATGGGTGGGACTCTTGGCTCTTGCTTTCTGCTCAGATCATAATATCAGAGTCCAGAGATTGAGCCCTGTGCTGGGCTCCGCGCTCATGGGGAGTCTGTTGGAGATGCTCTCTCTGCTGCTCTCTCTGCTCCCTCACCCCCGCACACATGTGCATGCACGCACTCTCTCTCTTTCTAAAATAAATAGATCTTCAAAAAAAAAAAAGGAAAGAGTCACTTGGGCTTCTGCATGAAGAGATTGGATGTGGATAAGATTGGAAAAACAGACCAGTTAGGAAGTTAGAATGGGGTAGTAATCCAGGTGAGAGACGACTGGTCTGAACTGGGGTAATTCCGTGGGAAGGAAGAAAGTAGGCAAATTTGAAAGGCATTAGAAATTTGATGGTAAAGGACTCAATTGACTTGATTTAGTCCATGAAGAAGGGAAGAAATAAGAATGTTCCCAGCCCATCTGTGATGTGATCAATCCTCTAAATCCAACAGTTTACAAAAAGTACACAGAATGATGTTATATGTTACATTAAACCAGGGAGATGCAATTGGCAAAATCCAGACTGTGAGACAATCCACACAAAAGAAACTTCCAAGCTTTTCCATGAATAATCTGCAAGGGAAAGCTTATACGTCAGTGGTCCTCAACTGCAGGTGGCTTTGCTCCTCTACTGGACATTTGACAGTCAGGAGATATTTGCAGTTATCACAGCCTGGGAAGTGCTACTGGCATTTAAATAAAGGCCTAGGATGATGCTAAACATCCAACTTTACACAGGATAGTCCCCTATAACAGTTATTGGCCCCCAGTGTCAATTGTGCTGATGTTAGAAAACCCTGCTGGAGATTACAAGATACTTAAAAGGCGTATCAACATAACTACAATTTATGGACCTTCATATTAAAACATGTCTAAAGAATGGACACTTATGTATTTGTGAACATTGACTGGATATTTGATAATATTAACAACTCACTGTTGAATTTTAGATGTGACAATGGTATTATAGTTAGTTTTTTAAAAATCTTCATCTTTTAAGAAGTATATATTGAAACACTGATGAATGAAATTATATGCTATCTAGGGAGGGGATAATAAATAGATGGGGACAAATGATATTTATTAGGACTGGATGAAGGTATGTGGGGGACTTGCTACATTATTCTATCTACTTTTGTGTATGTTTAAAAATATGCATAATTAAGAAAATGATTCCAGTTTTCTGTTTTGCATGGTACCATTCACTTAGTGAAACAAATAAACATAAATTATAAAATATTTTTTCTTTCTCTGTCATTCTCCTCTCCATCTTTTCCTTTTTGTTCTTTCATTTTTCACAATTGATTTAATGGTAGAGATACTCCTGTGTAACATGCTTTGTTAACATATACTGATCTTATCGTTAAGTACTTTAAAAATATTATTTAAAATGCTTCATAACATACACATTGTAGAGATATTTATTAATTTTTTGCTTAAAATAACAAAATAATTATGTATATATGCATGAATCTGGTAGGGGGCTCTGATTATTTCCTTACGATAAATTCTTTAAAGTGGAATTACTAAATTAAGGATACTAATGTATACCAGCTTTTTAGTACAGTCTATGGTCAAATTTCTGTCCCTAAAATTCTTACCAGTTTATGTTCTCAAAGTGAACATTTTGTTGCATCCTCATCTCTAGATGTTATCATTTTATAAACTATAAAGAACCAGGTATAATGAGATTTTATTTTAATTTGTATTCTTTGGTTTCTTAAGTTATTTTTTTCATATGTTTAATAATTATTTTTTTCTCTTACGAAATATCTTTGTTTCTGTCAAATCTTCTATTAGATATTTATCTTTTTCATATTAATTGATATAATATTTTGTTATATTTAAATATTTGCTATTTGGCATAATACTAAAAATAATCTACCTAATTTGCCTCTTGGTTTTTAATTCTGTGTACAATAACTTTTGTATAAAATTATTGATTTTAAACAACTAAAATCTCTAATTTTTTTCCTGTCTAATATGTTCTATTATTTTTTGCCACATAAAAAATTATTACTATCTTGATGTTACCTATCTACATTTTGTTGTATTTTAAAATAGCTAATTCTATTTAGCTTTTCATTTATTTAAATGTTTGTTATGACTTTTTCCTAAATAGTTAATTATGTTGGCACTAATTATTAAATGATTCATTAACTTGTGATATCCAAGAGCATCTTAAAATACAATATAAATATATGCTAGGATTTGTTTCTGTGCGTGTCATTCAATTTACAATTTACAACTGTGCATGCCAAACAATTTACAAATTGTTTATCTATCTTCTTGACATATTTTTATTATATTATTTATTAACCACCACATTTTTATTTATTGTATTATTAAAATGTTTTTTATATTTATTGATTTTTAGAATGTCTTGATATCATTATTAATATTTCTGATAGGTCACTATTATTTTGGCTGTGTCATGTAACAGAATTTCAAAATTCAAATAGATTGTATTCTTGCTTCTTTTTTTAAAAAATTTAAAAAGATTTTATCTATCTGAGAGAGAGAGAGCAAGAGAGAGAGCGAGCGCACACAAGCAGGGGGAGGGGCAGAGGGAGAGGGAGAAGCGCGGGGCTGGATCCCAGGACCCTGAGATCATGACCTGAGCCAAAGGCAGACACTTAACCATCTGAGCCACCCAGGCACCCCTTCTTGCTTCTTTTTTAAGGCACAATTCTTTTGTAAAGAGATTTAAAGGGAGTTAAAATTAAACAAGTTAATTACGTAAAATTATGTCAGATAGCACTCCCTCAATACACACAAAAACAGACAAACTCAAAACTTGAACCACCAAATTCATCATCATCTAAAACCAGTATTCATTACCTAATGCATTTCTATCACAGTGTGATGGTGATATAATATCCACAATGAGTAACACTGAAACTCAAGACTGGAAGCCAGAAACATTTCTGGCAATAGTAAAAATTTCTGACTTGGGGTTGTAAAATAAAATAGCTTGGTAGGAGCAGGGATGTCTTCGGGGAAGTAAACTGCATCGTTGGGGTGGAGAAAAGCAGTGCAGATAAAGACAGCAAGAAGCCACTTGGAAACTGGGGATGCTCAGATAATCGGTATCAGGATAACTGAAATCCACGAAAATTCCCAGTTCTCACTTTGCTTTGCTCCAAGGAATACACATTCTGTGTTGCCTACGGGATATTTATATAGATTAGTATTTTTCTCAGCTTGAGTTTATAAATGTGTGTCACACAAATGGTAAGGTTTTCTAAAAGTATTTGTCTGTTAAAAACTTCAAACCTTGTAAAAAGAAGTGAAAATGCATTTCACACAATGCTTTCTGGACAAATAAGAAAACTCTACTTTTAAAACCAGTAAGAATTATAAACTGGTGTATACCAAGTAAAAGCTAAATGGATATCAAATGAACTATGAATACATGTCTTTACTTTTGTAAATAACTAGTGTTCACATACCTTTAATGTTTTCGCAAGATTTAGTTTGTATGCTTAAATGATGTCACAGAAGTAATACTATCTAGAAGAAAATTTTTATAATAAATTTCCAGTTGAATTATTGCAATGGACATGTTTAAGAGCATCAAATCTTCATAGTATCTTGTTCAGTTACAGCCCTAATCAAGTCCTCAAATCATGCCTTTCTATAACGTAAGAGAAATGATTAAGGGTCCATTTTGTTGTTAATTCCCATTAACACTGATGAGCCCCAAGCACATGTTATCGAAGGCAGAATAGACTCTTAAAGAACTAAGAAATCTTAAATATCTTAAAGAGGTAAGATATTCAAAATGTCTAAATTTGATAGCACTTCTTCAAGATCATCATCATCTTGAGCAGAGTACTGAAAGGTGTTGGTAATTCAGTCAATAGAAGGCACCCCTTTTCTCTAAGCCAGCGCTGAACAATTGCTCCTGAATGATGTAGAGGGAAGCTCTTCTGAAAATACTATCATGTTTGTACCCAAAGCTCCTCTGTAAATGCTGTCAACTACCTGTAACCATTGAAGACTTTCTAACACTGGAAAAATAAATGAGCATCAGTGCCAAATCGCCCCCCTACCAACTTGTGTCTGGGTCTGTCTCAGCTCTGCATGTAATCTTCTTTATTGAGAAGCTGGCTCTTCCTGCCTCCTGTTTTTCTGTTTTAGAAACAATTTACAGAGTCTCTTTATAATCACAGGGTGAAAAATGTCTTCCTTGCAGAACTCTGATATACTAGGAATCCTTCACTTTGGTCCGATAGCTACCAGCAAGCTCATAATTCTATTAAGCAAATTCTAAAAACAAGTAATTCCAATGATGTCTGACTATTTATATCTTCCTAATTCTCTTTTCTTATGAAACATTATGGATGCATGTCTGTGGAGCTGAGAGGCTGAGTGGTCTCAGCAATTTCCCTTCACATTATTTATTTTACCAAAGATTGCTTTTAAAGTCTAATTACCTGCCAAGGCTAATGTTACTTTTTGCTTTAAAACTTCCCTTGCTCTAATGTACAGAGAGATATTTTTTGCCATGTTGGGTTAGGAAGGGCAATAACAGCAAATAAAAACCTAAATTAAGGAAGAGAGTGTAAATAAATTTTTAATTATACAAAATTTGATACTTATGTTAAGGAGCGAAATATTAAAAGTCATTTTATTCAGAGTGAATTTATATCAGAGCTGAATTTAAAGTTGTGAAGCTATGAGTGATATGATAATCATGTTTTTCCCCCTTCAGTTGTACTAAGGGATTGAAATTTATATACTCAATAACTAGAAAAGTATCATAAAGGATCAGACTGGAGGAATCTGTCTCTCTCCATTTTTTGCTGTCACTCCCACAGTGCTTTTAATATTTTTCCTATGTCTTTGCTGATTTCTTGTGCCAAACATTGTTTTCAAACACAGACGGTTTTGAAATGAGTACTATAAACGGCATGTTTCTTAGCATATACACACATTTTACAGGTACTACAATGAAATCTTTAACAACAAGAAATGAAAAATAGAGAATGACTAAGTCTCCTGCCAGTTTCAAACTTTACTAAACAGACTTGTTAAGTCCTACGTTTAAACTATTTTTATCACTTGACTCAAGCTTTATTATCTTTCTGAAACATGAAGGAAAAGAGGATCTTTCACAAACCAAACTATATCACATTTGTTTTATCCATGGTTTTCAAATGTTTTGGGCAACATTCCAGAGACCCCGATGGATTTTATGCATTTAATTTATGTTAAACTGTAGTTGTGATTTATACAGCTACAGTGTACTGGAGTTTTTTTCCTCTGAGTAGTGGCCAGAGCATATTGTTAATTTATTGGATTCTTTGTAGAAAGTGATGTATGCATTATTTGAAAACAGTGAAGTAGCTTCAATGAGTCATATAAATATATTCAATATCTTATGAAAAAAAGCATAAAACTTAAGTAAGGATAACTGCTCTTTTCTTGGATTAGATCAGAGATATGATAAATGTTTCTTTTCATTAAATAATTACTGTATAATTGAAAGAGAAACGAGGCAGTGAGTTGCTCTAGCCACCTAAGCTTTTTCTGCAGCTGTACATTAACTACGATAGGCATTTGCTTTCACAAAAGTGAAATACAGTCATGCATGGTATAATAGAATTTATCTTCTTTGAATTAGGATTAGAAAAATAAAGTTTAGTAAAAGCACCCCATCCATTATTGTTTATCATGTGTTATCTATAATTATAAAATGACAATGAGTAAATTGTATTATAAGCCACAGAGGTTTATTTTGTGAAACGCAAATATTTTCTTCTGATGAATGAAAGTCATATGTGAGAATTGTAAAAGATTTTTTAAGTGATACCGTGCCTTCTGGAGACTGTGGTTCCTACATCCTTTTTCCTAGCTACCATTCTCTTAGGTGTCTATCACAAAGGGAGCACATTGTTTTCAAGTTAAGTCAACTTTGGACAACTGATTTATGGAAAGTCAATCAGATATTTTTACTCTGGACCACGTCTTCCCTCATGTCTCTTCACTGAATGTTACTCACACATGGTATTTACCACTGTAATTCACTCATGCTTCAAAGTGTTTCTGTTAGGAGAGGGAGCTGAATCCTGACCACTGGACCACCAGCCTAAGTAGGTGACTTTGGCTCTCTTGCTGATCAATTGTTCATTGAATAAACAAACCTGTCTATAAAAAACTCAGTCGTAAACAATTATCATTATGTCCTAAATAATAACAGATCATTTCAGACCTTGGGAAAAATTGTCTTATACTCATAAATATTTTGTGCAAAAATTCATTATATAAGCCATTTCTTAACATAGGTTATGGAGAGAGTGGTTTCTTCTCCTAGTTGTGCAGCTAATAAAACTATCAGAGCACTCGTAAAATAGCACAGTTTTGGGAATATGACCCAGTTAAAAATATTGTCAGTACCACAAGTAATTTAGGATAGAACTTTCCATGAATGAATAACTAACAAGAAAAGCAAAATGCCCAGACTTGAAAAGGCAAAGATATTCTCGGTGTTTTAACAAAAGGAACTGTATCTTTCAGAATTTTTTTATATTTTGAACTATTAGTAGTCTTCTTATGTTTGATAGCCAGCACTTATTAAAACCGAATTTCTCAGAGTCTTCATAATAAATCAACATGAAAACAATTATGAAAGGAATGGGGCATGATCTGTAACTCCAGGGCAATCACGATGTTTGTGCGGGTATGCTCTGCCCTACTCTGAGGGGGTGCTGTTGGCTTATGTGTATGGCAACCCCCTCCCACCTCAGACTTTTGGAGGTGCCCAAAATACATGGCTTTATGTGGTCACTTGCACTCACTTATGACTTAAGTGAATTTTGTTTTTGATGGGGATGATACTTCAACCCCCTTTTAGCATTAATGGAACATATCTCAGTTTATTTAAAATATGCTTGTAAACTTATATGGTGAAACTAAAAATTCTGTTTGAAAACCCAAATCATGTCATTATTTGGCAATGAAGCTGCGGTAATGAAGGATGAAGTAGGGTTTTAAAATGTTTAACTCTGCCATCCTGACTTTCAATAAAATTTATGTGGATTGATGATATTTAGTTTTTATACATAAAGTCTGAATTTTGTTACTCTTTCCACGTTGGCTACCTTTCTTTTACATTGAAAAACATAGCTTAAAAATTGGAGTGACACTGTGTTAACATTAAGAAAAAAATCTATGCTACCCAGATTCTTCATCAGAAAACTGAGAAGATGCCAATACAGTTAGAGGGCAATAGAGTGAAATCTTAGAAAAAATATGGCTGAAGGAAACCTCTAGAGGTTATCTTTCTGCTTCATCCTGCTGGCTTTAGGCAAACTTTACCTAAACTATTGTAGGCAGATGGGTATCTCAACTGTTTTAAAAGATCTTGGGGGAAGTAATTCCATAATCTCTTAATATCCCTTTTTATATCTAATCTTTCTGTCCATTTAATTTAGTTTATCTTCAGCAGACATGGATAATGTTACCCTTTAAAATACAATTTGTCATAACCTTGATCATTGAGGTAATGTTTACATATGAAAGAAAAGATGACAATCTCTTCTGACAGAAAAGTATATTGTTATTATAATGTTAAATATGGGCTTTAGCATTAATTGTCCATGTAAAAGAAGAATAAATTGTGAATTTTGAGACTAACTGGAGCCAAAGATCAAATTCATTCTTCTTAATGAGAAGATAATGTCACCCTCAGAAGGGTATCTAACCTTTTTTAACAAGAAAAAAAATTCTACTTTAATGCACAATAGTTGTTATAATCACAGTGGTTACTTCTGAAATTTGTGTAGAAGCCTGGTTTTCAGTGCCTTTGTATTTAGTGTTTAGTGCTTGTCTGTGCTGCATTAGGAATACATTTATTACTCTGACTACACATTGGCACTCTTCAAATTATCATTGTTAATAAAGGAACTAAACACAAATTCATTTTCAAAAATTTTTAAATCAAACAAACTTTATTTTTGCCTTCCCAGAATTTTCTTATAATTTTAACAAAGATATATTGTTTTATAATTTCAGAGGTATGACTATTAAATAAAGACATTAAAATTATAACATATGCAAATTTGTGTAGTCCTTTTCTAAGGAGTGAAATTAGTACACTGTATGTTTTTTTCAGTTATAATAAAACTCTTCATTTGAGACTGCCTATGTCTCATTTCTTTAGAGTTGGGCCAGCCAGCCAATTAAAATGAGTAAAATTGGATGGATGGGAAAAAAAAACAACCACCAAAAATAAAATTTGTATTTTTATTGTATAAAATTATACAGATATAACATCAGATATTTTATTTTACTTTCAGCTAAAATGGAAGCAAATACAGGAGCTATTAAATAAGTTCAATGATTAAAATTTCCTTTTTTTAATTCATTACTCCTTTGGTTTGGATCCAAAAAATATTTCACTTTCTTCTGTTCTAGTCAACATTGGGTTTTGTGTATTTTGTTGTAATGCCTCTTTTAATTTTAATTCATGCTTAGTTTTCTTCAGTTCATTATGGAAAACAGACGTTCTCAAATACAGCTACTTCCAAACATGTATCAAATCTTTGCATGAGAGTTTCTATAATTTGTAGAGTTCTGGTTTTCAGTGTCACCATATTTGGATTTGTAAAACTATATTCCAAGCTGTTTCAGTAGTAAACCATTTGTAATTCTTCATTCATTATAAGTCCTTTATTGTTTTTAAGAATTTGGTCTTTAAATACAGAATTTGAGGATTTCAGATTTCAAGCAATCCCTTGTGTGTTGGTAGAACAATCTTAGCATAGAAAATGAGCCAAAAGTTTGGTGCCATTGTAATTTTCCAAAGATAAAGTTTCTCTAAGAATGAGTTGCTCGACTCACAAATTTGTGTAACTAGTGCAAAAATCACTGCAAAGAAATTTAAAGAATGTTGATATTTAAAATATCAACCAAAAAAAAAGTTAAGTTTTTGATTGGGTTTTAACTTGTGACAGGCAGTGATTTATCTGAATGTCAAGAATAAGCAATTGTTGGGGCGCCTGGGTGGCTCAGTCATTAAGCGTCTGCCTTTGGCTCAGGTCATGATCCCAGGATCCTGGGATAGAGCCCCGCATCGGGCTCCCTGCTCAGCGGGAAGCCTGATTCTCCCTCTCCCACTCCCCCTGCTTGTATTCCCGCTCTCACTCTCTCTCTCTCTCTGTCAAATAAATAAATAAAATCTTAAAAAAAAAAGAATAAGCAATTGTTTTCAATCCTGTATGAGTGCGTCATGTTTGTGTGTATGTATGTATATGTATATATATCTTCGGCACTATGTCATATCAACACTACTAGCATTATGGACGTCGAACAACTAGGCCTCCATTTCATCAAGCAAAGCAACAACACCTCAGTGGTTTAACCCATGTGAGCATATCCAGGAGGAAGGTCTTCATTACTATTGATGCATTTCAATGTTAACATTTTTAGCTCAAAGGGTCACTTCATAAATGACACAATGAACACATGTACATTTTCTGTTCTTATTTTCAAGTTTCATACCACTGTAAAAGCAATACCTTTTTTCATGCTCACACATTAAATTACTACATTCACCTCTTGAGGATTTTCCTCACATAATAAATAATTTTCTCAATTTTTGCCTATCATTGCACTATAGTATGAATAATATAGTCAAATAGGTATTATTATTTATATGTAGACTTTTATCAGCTGCAATGGAACACTCAAATATACTTAACATTTTCCAATATTTTGTCCTATGAATTCTCAAGTCTATCTTCTACTCTCTGAACTGTATTTTAGCTAGACTTGCATTTGCAAATACTTGTTTCTGTTTTGGACTCATAAGTTCTGCTATCCTCTACAGACACTTCTTTATGAACTTATCAGCTGTAAAAGGCTTTGATGCCAGAGCAATTTTTTTTGTTAATACACATTTGCATTTCATTGTAGCACCACATATTTTATTTGCATTTCAAAATAAGTCCTGTTTAAATATCAGTATTTTTCAATTAATTAAACTTTTACCATATGTTTTTCCATATATTAGTCAGAATTCTTCTTCTTTTTTTCATATCCATGAATTAAGTGGTATTCTTTTACACAGACATGAAATATTGTCATATTAAACATAGGATACTCAACATTTCCACAAATAAATTTATAATCCTGTTTTTCATGAAACATGAGACCCTTTTGCCTTATCTTTTATTTCCTATAAATAAATGGATGTAAAAAAATTTTCCTTGATTCTAGTAGATGAAAAATAACAGGGAAAATGCTATCATAAAGAGTAGCTGCCACTTAGCCTCAGTGACAGGGAGATAATAGGGGATGGTGGGATACTAAAGGATTGAAGAAAACACGTACCATTTAAGAAGGTGAGCCACAGCCATTTTTAGTTCATTGATGCCACATTACAATCTGGGCATAGTTTTACAAATGACCTGATGTATGAAATTACATGTGAAATATCCTTCCCACATTTGGGTAGCTAAGAACAAAGTACTCAGTGGCCAAATTTGGCCCAAGGACCACAAGTTGGTGATACTGCTTTAACACAAAGTTGTTGTTGTTTTTTAATCTGTAATAGTATTATTCAGCCTTATCACCCAACTTTACTAAGTTTTTTTCCAAATAGAATCTCATTAAAAGGAAATAATACTGTCCTTTGAGAATGACTCTTTTTGCTTTTGTTGATGATACACACACACACAAAAATCTGTTGTAGAGTTATAAGGAATTTTTCAAAATGTTTTGAATTTGTGATGGCTACAAATATGCACTCTAGAGTCTAATGACCTTGGGTAAATAAACCTTTTGTATCTTAATGATCTCCTCTGTAATATTAGGAAAGAGTGGTTCATACTAATATGATTTTTGTTGGAATTAAACGAGATAAATATGTGAATATCTTAGCATACTCTGATGCATATTTTTTAAAAATAGTCTATTTTTTCAAGAGCAGTTTTAGGTTCACAACAAAACTGAGTGGAAAGTGCAGAGTTCTCATATACTCCTGCCCCCCAAGCATGAATAGCTCCCTCATTCTCAGTATCTCACACCAGAGTGGTATATTTGCTACAATTAATGAACCTACACTGACACATCATTATCACCCAAAACCTATAGTTTACATTGGGGTTCACTTTTGGTGTTGTGATATTCTATGGGTTTGGACAAATGTACAATGATGTGTATCCATCATTACAATATTATACAGAATAGTTTCACTGCCTAAAAGTTCTTCCCTTATCAATCCCTCCCTCCCTTCAACCCCTGGAAACCACTGATCTTTTTACTGTCTAAAATTTTGGCTTTTCCAGAATGTCATATAGTTCAGATCATTAGTATTTAGTTTTTTCAGATTGTCTTCTTTCACTTAATAATATGCATTGGGGATCTTTCCATGTCCTTTCATAATTGATAGTTTATATATTTTTAGCACTGAATAATATTCTGTTGTCTGGATGTACAATTCATCCATTCACCTACTGAAAGACATCTTGGTTGCTTCCAAATTTTGGCAGTTATGAATAAAACTGCTATAAATGTCCATGTGTGGGTTTTTGGGTGGATGTAAGTTTTCAACTCATTTGGGTTGAAATAGCACCCAAGAGTGCTATTGCTGGATTGTGTGGTACTAGTATGTTTAATTTTATAAGAAACTGCCAAACAATCTTCCAAATGGCTGTACCACTTTGCATTCCCACCAGCAATGAGTGAGAATTCCTCGTCACATCCTTGCCAATATTTGGTGATTCCAGTGTTTTGGATTTTCACCACTTAAAAAAAGCATGAAGAGGTATCTCAGTGTTGTTTTAATTTTCATTTCCCTAACGACACATGCTATTGTTCATCTTTTCATATGCCTATTTGCCATCTGTATATCTTCTCTGGTGAAGTGTCTGTTCAGGTCTCTTGCCCGCTTTTTTCATCAAGTTGTTCATTTTCTTATTGAGATGTAAGAATTCTTAATATATTTTGCTTTTATCAGTTACGTCTTTTGCAAATATTACCTTCAAGCCTGTGGCTTGTATTCTCATTTTTTGACAGTGTCCTTTGCAGGGAAGAAGATTTTAATTTTAATGAAGCTCAACTAATCAATTATTTCTTTTATGGATTGTGCCTTTGGTATTATATCTCAAAACTCATCACCACACCCAGCATATTCTAGATCTATGATCCAATTTGAGTTAGATTTTGTGAAGAATGTAAGATTTGTGTTTAAGTTTTTTTGCTGTGGTTGTCCAGTCATTCCAGAATCATTTGTTGAAAAGACTATCATTTTTTCCCATTGCATTGCCTTTGTTTCTTTGTCAAAAATCAGTTGACAAAATCTATGTGGTTCTATTTCTGGGCTCTCTATCATGTTCCATGTATTTATTCGTCTATTCTTTCATCAATACCACACTGTTTTGATTGTTGTAGCTTCATAATAAGTCTTGAGGTAGGGAAGTGTCAGTCTCCCTACTTTGTTCTTATCCTCCAAAATTGTGCTGGCTGTTCTTGATTTTCTCTCTCTCCACACAAATTTTAGAATTAATGTGTTGATATCCATAAAATAACTTAATGGGATTTTGACTGGAATTGTGTTGAATCTATAGATCCAGTTAGGAAGAACTGAGATTTTTTTAAAAAGTTATTCAAGTATAATTAATTCAAGTATAATTCAAGTAATTCAAGTATAATTTCAAGCGTAAAATACAATGATTCAACAATTTTATACATTTCCCAGTGCTCATCAGGATAAGTGTGCTCTTGATTCCCTTTATCTATTCCACCCATTGCCTCCCACCCACCTCTTCTCTAGAACCACCAGTTTGTTCTCTGTGTTTAAGAGTCTAAGAACTGACATCTTGATAATATGGTCTTCCTATCCATGAAATGGACTATTTCCCTAATTATTTAGTTTTTTGATTTTTTTTATCAGAGTTCAAAATTTTCCTCGTATAGATCTTATACACATTTTGTTAGACCACTACCTGCTCTTTTTAAGACCCTAGTAAACAGGGCGCCTGGGTGGCTCAGATGGTTAAGCGTCTGCCTTCGGCTCAGGTCATGATCCCAGGGTCCTGGGATCGAGTCCCACATCGGGCTCTCCGCTCAGCGGGGAGCCTGCTTCTCCCTCTGACCCTCTCCCCTCTCATGCTGTTTCTCTCTCGCTCACTCTCTAAAAAATAAATAAAATCTTAAAAAAAAAAAAAAAAAAAAAAGACCCTAGTAAACAGTAGTTATTCTTATTTTTAAAAAATTAAAATGGCATTATCAACTGAAAGTGACATATTCTCAATGATACATTTGTAGGAGTCAATACTGATTCAAATAAACATGTTCTGGCACAATTTCAATGAATTATGAGTGTTCAGTGATAGGTATATGGGTGTCTGTAATACCATCTGTACTTTTGTCATGCCTAAATATTCAAAAAATTAAGATATAAAAACTTTTCAGCTGTACAAATTGATCATAGTATAGCACAGACCAAAGCCATATTTCCTAGTTTTAAACCCCAGTTGCACAGCGTACTAATGTGTAAGTTGAGGCAAGTTATTTAACTTCTTTGTTCCTAAGTTTCCTCAGCTATAAAATGATAAGAATAAATTAGCTCATTGGGTCGTTGAAAATTAAATATAAGAAATAATACTAGATATATACTTAGCAATATGTAAATACTAACTAATACATTATTTTAGTGACTTCTGAAAATAAATGAGATTTTAAAAAAATAAAGTAATAATAATTTTGATTATGAAAGAAATATATGCTCACCACAGGAAAAAAGAAGGAAACATTAACATTTTAGTGTCTTTTTTTCAGTATTTTTTCCTAATTCATGACTTCTGTTTGTTTTCTTTTACATAATTGTGTTCCTATTACATATACAATCTGGCATCCTGGCAGTTTCTTTTTCACTTACATTATGACAACAGTTTGCCCATTTTTAAAAAGATTTATTTATTTATTTGAGAGAGAGAGAGAGAGGGAGGAGGGGCAAAGGGAGAAGGAGAGAATCTCAAACTGACTCCTTGCTGAGCACAGAGCCCAATGCAGGGCTCAATCTCATGACCCTGTGATCATGACCTGAGCTGAAACCAAGAGTTGGAGGCTCAACCTACTCAGCCACCCAGATGCCCCAAGAATTTGCCCATTTTTTAAATAGATTTTATTTATTTATTTTGAGAGAGAGAGAGAGAGGGAGAGAGTGAGCAAGTGAGAGTGCACAAGCAGGGGGAGTGGCAGGCAGAAGGAGGAGCAGGTACCCCACTGAGCAAGAAGCCTGACACAGGACTTGATCCCAGAACCCTGGGATCATGACCTGAACCAAAGGCAGACGCTTAACGGACTGAGCCACCCAGGCACCCCAAATTACCCCATTTTTAAGTAAACACATTCTGCCCAATAGTTTTCTTAAACTATCATTGGTAATTTAGATTACACCCCATTTTCAGTTACTTCAATAACCTTAATGAATATTTTTTACCAGGGTTTATTTTCTTAGGATACTTGATTATGCAAAGATTTTTTTATAATTGAAAACATTTTTTTTTGAGAGAGAGAGAGCACGAGTGAGGTCAGGGAGGCAGAGCAAGAAGGAGAGAGAGAATCTTAAGCAGGCTCCACGTTCGGCACGGAGCCTGATGCAGGGCTCAATTTCACAACCCTGTGATCATGACCCCAGCTGAAATCTAGAGTTGGTCATTTAACCAACTGAGCCACCCAGGTGCCCCTGATAAGACAAAGATTTAAAAAAATGACTTCCATTACACAAATATGGATATTAATCAAACCAATTAAACAAATCTGAGTATATAGGTATAATGGAAATTGCAAGTAGGGAGGCTTTATATAAAGATAAAAGAAATAATTCTACATTAATTCCATACAGAGCACCTGCACACATGAAGTTAGTTATATGATAGCCTTCTCAGCCAAATCTTCAACAGACTCGATAATTTATATTCAAGTATGCATCATCTTCAATTTCATGAGCTACACATGAATATTAATATTATTAATTTATACACAAAACACCTTTGTGTTATATCCTGATGCAGAATAATGCCTATATTGGGGAAGGTAAATTATGTTTATATGTCTAACTTGAGCTATAACCTTTCTTAAAAGAAGTTAGCTTGATTACATTAAGATAAGAAAGTATGACTGGTAGAGTCAAATAGGTTGTAATGATTTAGAAAATTGGGAGAAAACTTAGAACCCTATTCCAGACTTCTCAAACTTTTTAACACCAAAACAATTATTGTTTTGATTGTCTGTAATTTCTCACTGCCCTTTTCCTACAAAACAAGTCATACTCTTGAGTCATAAATATTGTTTTCAACTGCTATTTCTAGTTAGCATAAGATAACCAATAGGATCCCATTGAACTGGCACACTTCTAGCCAAAGAAAAAGGAACTGAAGCTTCAGATAACCTGTGCAGAATTATGCCCATGAAATGTAAGCTTTCATTGGCATTCTTTTTTTTTTTTTAAGATTTTATTTATTTATTTGACAGAGAGATAGTGAGAGAGGGAACACAAGCAGGGGGAGTGGGAGAGGGAGAAGCAGGCTTCCCTCTGAGCAGGGCCCTGGGATCATGACCTGCGCAGAAGGCAGGTGCTTAACGACTGAGCCACCCAGGTGCCCCTCATTGGCATTCTTGAACTACTGAAATTATTTCGAAAAGCCACCTACTGACAACATGGGAGCCATCTGATTCTCAGAAAAAACACATGCCTTGAACAAAATCACATTTCTTAGCCTCTACTCTGATATGTTACCAATTCCCATGTTAGTTTTTTGGCAATTCAAATATACTATAATTTAATTACTTATACTAATTGCAACAAATGAAGCTATAATGAAAGAAAAGTAATAACAAGGGAAAAAAGTTGATAGTTAAATTATAGGTAATGCCAATTTTATAAAGCTAACACAACACTGTTTTTAGATGTTAGTTTTAAGCCATTTTATTGTTATACATATGTTTTTATTTGTATATGCATATGAATTGGTAAAGATCCATCTATCTTTATATAAAGAGGTTGGGTTTTTGGAGGGGAAGGGGAGATAAATGAGAAAAACAGAAAGTGGGAAAACTTGGCCTGATTTTCATGGAAGACATCCATATTGGAAAATGCTAAATCTATTATCGATTCCTAATTACCAGTATCCCACAACAACAAAGACCAATCTTCAGGAGACTTAGAATTATCCAGACCAAATCAATGATATCAATGCTATGAATGAAGAGTAAGCTGTGAGCCTTCTAAGTGCTTAGCATTTTGTGTTTGAACAGTAAAATTAAGGTGGAGTTCTTAATGTCAGCAATTTTATTGAAGAGGTAGGGAAACATTGGCATTTCCAAAGCTCTAAAAATTAGGGGTTTGCTTTGTCTCTTTCCAAAGAGTAAGAAGTATAATACAATTCCTGCAAAGTAGGCTTATACAAAGTACTAACATTTAACCTAAATACATTTATCTCTCAGTACATCAAGTTCTTAATTGCCAAGCATATATTACCAAACTGAAATTGAAGATAAATGAATATTTTATGTGTAGTCTCCAAAGGGATAAGAATTAAAAATTAAATTAAAAGGCACTTGCCAATGTTTTAATTTGCCTGTTAAAAAAGCAAACACAAATATTTGATGCTGACTATATTTTAAATTCTTCAAATCTAATTCAGTCAATCTCAGTAGCTGTAATTTGTAACTAAATAGGATTTTCTCAAATCCTACCAGGACGTAATGCTGACAACAACAACAAAATGGTAACTGTTTTTTACTTCTTAATTTATTCTCACTCTGCTATCATTTGAAATGCCGTTGGGTAGCAAAAATAACTAACACTTTTTGAATATTTATTATATACCAGGCATTCCTCTGAGTATTTTACGTATATTAGATCATTTAAACCTCACAAGAACCCTATGGAATACATTCTATAATCATTCCCATTTCATAGAACAGAAAACCGAGGCCCTGACAGGTTAAGTGACTTGCGCAGGATCATGTAGCTACAGTCTGGGGTGGGAATCCTTACTCACAATATCTATACAACACCATAATGTAGTGAAGTTTCAAAGTGCATATTTGTTAATGTCGAGTAGACTGACAGTTTTTAATTCATTTCTCAATGAACTGGAGTATGTCTTAACACATTCTACAATATCTTTATTTCCCAAAGATAAAGTGAAGATTAGATTTAATTATATAGAGGGCCTTTAGAAATCACTTTCATAAAAGAGAAAAACCAAATTTTCTTTTAAAACATCAACAATAATGTTAGGAAATCACAGGTTCTACTACCTTGTTTAATTCCTCTGTATAAAAAAATTAAATCATGTTGTGTTAAATCCATATAACATTAGGCGTTATCCATGGGTTGCTTTGAATTTTCTTTAAATTCCTTCTACAGCACTGTATTTATCCCAAGTAAGTAAATCCCTTTAAACCCCTATTTTGTGGCTATCTGCCATGTGCTCTTTTTACCTGGAGGGAAAACCTAATGTTTAACTGTGTCCTTCTATTTGCCTTAGGTAAAAGAAAACCCTAATATGTCAATTACAGCCAGCTCTCAATTATCTGTTGTCACGGGACAGAGACCGCAATAGCAAGGATAATTTAAATCCAAGAATAATTAGAAAGTCTAATTTTGACATTATTTTTATTCCTCCCCCTAACAAATCTTCCCTGTTTGAACTGAAATAAGTAGAAAAATAGACTTAACCAAATATTACCCATTTTTTGGTTTAGGTTTTCTTTCTTTTTTTCTTTTTTTTTTTTAGTGCCTCTGATAGACTGGTAAAAAGGCTAATTTGGATAGAAATCTATCAAAAGACGTCCCAAAAACTGAACGAAGAAAGTAGTTTATATGTGAAAACCTCTATTATTCATTCATCATTTAAGAGAGTCTCAGGTAAATTTGGGGGGGCATTATGAAGGTAGGTCTTACCTGAATTTTCCCGAGAAAGACACATGCCCCCAGATTTGAAGTTTTAGATTTCTTTATTTCTTTTTTCCAGATTGGATCGGCTTGCCAGTCACTGGGCTGGTGCCATCCCATATCCCAGCGATATTAGCACCTCCATTGACATCTGGCATGGTGCCTCCAGTCTGGAACCTTACAGCCAATCAGAGTTGATGATATTGTATTAATGGTTCCATAATAAAATGAAAAAGATGGCCTTCATTCTGATGAAAGCTGTAAAGTAGCTATTGTGCTTGTTTGGTATTGCAAGGCCCAAATGTATTATTTATGCAATTTTTCCTTTGAAAGAAAAACTGAAAGAGCAGATTTCATTTTACAGCATTCAGTCAAAGCTATTGTCTCATGAATGTGAACATTTCTGCATTTTATTTCCTCAGAGTGTAGAAGGCATTTTTCAGAGATCATCTAAGTAGGGACTTAAAAGTTTAAAAACTGCTTTTAAAAGAGGTAAGCCCTAATGACTGGATCTATTATTCATACTGGTAGATAAACTAAATCAACACATGCCACATGAAAACTTGCACCTAGTTGGGGTCATAATTTTCAAGGTCTTGGCTAGTCATTTAGACTTTCTGTTTGTTTTAGGAGAACAGAATAAAGTCAGGAATCTTATCATAAAGTGAGTTATCAAGAACAAACATACATAACAAAATATTTAAAAATCTTAAATCTATTTTGTCTAAGCATTTCATTCTGTAATTGTTGTATAGTAGTTTCATTCTCAAAAAAGATGTGATAGTACCTAAGAAAAGTATGAAAAAAAAATAATCTAATTAGAGGGAAAAAAACCCCAAAAGCGAAAAAAAAATTTAACATAAAAAACAGGTTAATGATGTTAAAATGAGGTAATAATTTTCCTGGTGATTTTATATCCATTTTCTTATTTGAACTTCATAAATCCTACAAAGTTAGGTTTAATGTGTGTCTTTATTTATTTTTCTTAAAGCAAGTTTTCACCCAGCATAGGGCTTGAACTCACCACCCCGAGATCAAGAGTCACATGTTCTACCAATGGAGCCAGCCAGGCGCCAGATAAAGGAACTGATGCTTCAGAGATGAAGTAAACTGCCCAAGGACACAGCAATTTCAGTGATGGATCTGGGACCTGTTTTTGGTCTTCTGATTCCAACACAATGTTTCCCCCACTAGTCCATGGTTCACTTGCATTCAGTGGTCACGTTGTGAGCCATTAATGGTGAGGGCTTCCTACTAAAAATTAATAACAAATTAAGCAAACAAATGAATTTCCTAACCAAAGAATGCATTCTAAGCCCTATTTTCCTAAGTCCATGGGAAATTCAATTTTGGTTACTTTTCTCTCTCTCTCTTTTTTTTTTTTTTTTTTTTGTCTTAGAGAGATATCTACTTTGGAAAAATTCAGTTTTTTCTCCTCAGGTGAGATTCCAGGGAACTAGTTTTCAGTCTTCTCTATATTTCAGCCTTTCTCCACTTCCTCCTCTATCTCTTTTGCAAGAACCAATTAAGCTGGTCTCCTCTGTAGTCATTTTCATTCTCATTTATATAAAACATTTTCTTAAAGTCCCATTTGTGTGCCTTTATAGCACATATCCACCTTAGATCCTCCCCTCTGGGGATTCAAACCTTCTAGCTTCTCCCACCTCTGCTCTGAAATTCTGAATTATAAAACATTGTTTTTCTCCTAAAAACAAAATTTAAAATCTCATTGACCAACCCTTACTTCCTTCATTCCTTCTCTTCTTCACCTCTGGTGGGAAAATCATCTTTTGCTATAATATTATGTCACATTTTTATTATGAAATACTGTACACTATGCTATGGTAGCAAAACCTAGTTTTATTTTTCACAGATGCTACATTTTGAACCATGTGGAAGACCCAAACCTACTATTATTCTTGAGGTAAGGAAGGGTCTGTCTCTGCCTCCCAAGTGAGATCCAGGAGTGATATCATCTGGTCCCTGTGGGATCCTGCTAGGATTTGAAAGGGATCCAGGAGCAAGAGCTAATGTGGTTAAAGGAATAAGGGAACCTGGATATAGAATGAATTTCTGGATGGCCTATTTAAGACTGATTCTGTAGGGGGACTAAACATAAATACCAATGTTTCTCTAAGCATTGCTTGTGTGTTCATGATCAGAACGTTTCTTTCTGGTATCAAAGTACTTATGCACTCACTTCCAGACAGTGGTGCATGATGGAAGGGCCCACTCACAAGACAGAGGTCCTTACCCAATTTTACACACCTGAAATGGTTGAGAGCCCAGAAACAAAGAGAGAAAAGAGAATGGCAGAATGTATGCTAGTGGTGTCAAACTTCTATTTTTAAAATGTGTCATTTAGTAATGAGCTTTTTCTTTTTCCGAGGAATCTGAAATTTTACTGTGGGGCTGAGGTGGTTCCACTGAAGTACACGATGACTTTGAAATACATGAGGTATTCTGAGACATACGAGGTCTAACTGGGAAAGATATTTTGGGTAAAGTAAAGCCAAACTTAACTACTTTGAAATAAGCCTGGAAAGAATTGGTGCCACTGGTATAACTAACTGGGAGCCGACTGTGCAGCATTTTGGAAATTGGAGTGAAGTGACTTGGATCAGAACTTCCAGGGTCAGAAGTGGCTTTCATTATGAAATTTGCTTTTCTAGAATCCAACTGGCTCATATACCCCCAAAGCCTAGAGTAAAGTTCTTTAGTTCTGATGTCACCTGGTAGGTACCCGTCTGGTGCGGGGAGGAAGAATACAGTATTTCTACTTCGGGCAGTTTTTATTCCACTCTTCGATTTCACAACGGATGAAAATCATTTTAGGATGTCTCCCTTGTTTTCTTCCTTTTCTCATTTAGCCCTTTTGCCACTTTCTGATTTTGCCATACATGAGAAAAAGCTCTGCCCCTCCCCACTGACTCCAAAAGCCATATTTTCCCTGTTATTGGTGATTTTCCTACCCACAACCCCATCTGCCTTAACTCGTACATTCTTTCTTCCCTTCATTTATGTGCTCATTCTACAAACACTTGTTAGGCATTTATTATGTGCCACACTCTGGTGAGGACACACTCTCTGTCCCTGTAGAGGTTACACTCTAAAAAAACAGAAATAGTCACATAAATAAATATTTAAAGAAATTCTTCTAGAGCTTGTGAGAAAAACACGTGCATATTTAAATGGAGTACAATGATCTATTTCACTCAGGGGCAGACTTCAAAAAAGAGACAGTTCCTAAACTCTGTAGACATAAATATTTCTATAAGTTTATTTCCATTATTAAACATATTTTCAACTGCACTCTTAACATCAGAATTTGCTGAGTTTATATAGACAGTTATTCTATCCATAACTTAAATTAATGTGACGTCTCTGCATAGTTACATTAGGATTTCCGATCTCATATTTACATTCATGGTAAAGGCCTCCATGACATAAACAACCATGGGTTCTTTGTCTCAAGCTAAATTCCTAAATTAAAAGTAGGAGTGAGTACCCCGCCATTTCCACCAGGCAGATTACCACTGTAAACCACTTCTGGCTATTTCAGATAAGTTTTCCAGAGAAAAGTATTTATAATGTCTCTTGATCCCATTTTGATTATTAGGAACAAGAGGCCCAGTCTGGTCTAAAGTTGGTTTAGTTTAGTTTATAGGCCTTCAGAAATACCATCTGGAGTTTAAGAAACAATGTTTGATTTATGCAGAGGTAGAGGGATAAAGAAGATAAAATTTCTTTGGCGAACTTATCATAAGCTGTCTACAGGTTCTCATATATTATGAATACAGCATGGCCATTTTTTCAATTAAAGGAAAAAATATAACCATCAGGTTGTATGACAAATATTTATTCATCCCCAACTGAATGGTGCAAGAAGAGTAAAGACAGAAAGTAGGATCAGAATGCATCACAGAAGCCACACTACTCAGTCCGTGTTGTTAAGCAGTGAAGGTTTACACAGGGCGGCACAGCGCAGCGGCAGGCACATTCCAAAGTGATTTTTCTGCAATCAGAGTTTCATTCATTACCCAATTTTCATGCAACTCCCCTGGCGTTTGAAATATGTTTCAAGGTAGACTCCCCAAGGGCTTTTCCCCTCCCATAATAACTGATCTGCAGTGTCCAAAGATAGATCTAAATATCTTTGGTGCAAATTACTTGAGGCCTGCAGAGCATGATTCTCTGTCATCTTCATCACATTTCACACCTACAGAACTGATAACAGATTAATATCTAGGCTGAAAATATTTCATCAGCATCTCTGGCTAAGGCATCTTGCATTATTTTATCTGGGGGCACCAATAAAAGGAGGAGGGGGCCCAGAAAGAAAAAAAATTTATTTGCACTCAGGAGGGAAAAAAAAAAGAGAATTTCCTTTAGTATTATGAGAAAGGCGACAAAGCTGGTCCTGGCAAAGTTCTCTGCTCCGATTATGTATACACTTTTATTCAATCATTGTATCGCTCCGTGTCTGACATTTGGTCAATAGTGCAATCTACCACCGATCAGAATAAAACAGCCACCCCAGAGCACCTTGGAATTTCATTAGTTTCCTTTCAATGTAGTCCTTATAACTAGATGTTTATTTGGAAACACAAATTTAAAGTTCAATTCTGTGCCTTGTCAATATTAGTAAAAAGTCAAGGATCCTAGACATTACTGTAAACCTGATTTTTTTCGTTTGTTTATTATTTATTTATTCAGTTGGAAAAGAGGAGTTGAGGGAGGGATAATAGGGCATAAGAAGGAAATACTAAAAAAATGAAATTTGAAATAAAAAAAAGGGTCAGAGATAATTTTTACTGGTACGAAAGACTTATTTCTCTAGTAGTCTGGGTTATAAGTATTAAAATGCAAAATGCACAAACAAGAATAATTTTACACATGTACTTAGTCTCATATATTGTAAAGGATGTTGAACGTGAAGATTGATGGGAAAATAGTGACATTAACACACAATATCACTAATTACAAGGAAACAGCACAATGTGGTATTACGGAAACAAGTTCGATTTTACTCAGACTCAGATGTGAATAGTGGCTCAACCATGAATTAGCTGTGGGCTTTGGCATGAGTTTTGTCTAAGCCTCAATTTTCTCATCTGAAAATGGGGGTAGTGACACCAATTTGACAAGCTAGACAGGAGATGAAACATGATACAATATATCCCTAAAGCAGGTGACATAGTAAGCCCTTAATATTCATTTCTTCTCCACTTTTCTCTTTTTTTGTATAACAATCAGAATAAGAATTAGCCAGTGATCTTACTGCTTTAAAATTATTTTTATTCCCCTTCATACATTCCTTTCCTTATTTATTCTTTCAAGATCTATTGTCTACCAAATTAACTGATATGTTTTAAGGCTGTAGAGGAACAAATGAATGGATGAATCAACTAAAGAACCTGAGAAATGATGTTCTCACAAGAATAAGTCAAATGCTATAAGCATTTATATTAAAGCTTTCTTTCTTTCTTTTCTTTTTTTTTATTTTAGGGGCAGAGAAAGCTTGAGTGGGATTAGGGTAGAAGGGGAGGGGTAGAGAGAATCTTAAGCAGGCTCCTTCCCAGTGTGGAGCCTGATGCAGAGCTCCATCTCAAGACCCTGAGATCATGATCTGAGCTGAAATCAAGAGTCAGATGCTTGGGCGCCTGGGTGGCTCAGTTGGTTAAGCGACTGCCTTCGGCTCAGGTCGTGATCCTGGAGTCCCGGGATCGAGCCCCGCATCGGGCTCCCTGCTCGGCAGGGAGTCTGCTTCTCCCTCTGACCCTCCCCACTCTCATGTGCTCTCTCTCATTCTCTCTCTCGCTCTCAAATAAATAAATAAAATCTTTAAAAAAAAAAAAAAGAGTCAGATGCTTAACAGACTGAGCCACCCAGGAGCCCCTAAAACTTTCTAAGGAAAGAAATTTGATTAGTAAATTATGAGATTCTCTCTTTTATTGGGCTAATACTGGTTAAATATTTTAATAGAATGTACTGAAAGAATATGGTCAAAGCATTATTGGTGTGTCACACTTAGTCTTAAAATGTTATCTGTTTTTAGATAAAAAGAAATCCAATAAACTCATAAAAGAGACCAAACCACCTGGTGTAATGGTAGAATTGACAACTTACAGTTTTCTAATAGAATACATTTCATTGCATTGTAACACATTTTTAACTTCTCTCCTTTTATACTATCAATGCAAAGTGCCATTCACATTCTGTCCTTCTCTGTGTGTGTTTCTTCATTTTGGTTTAGAAGCTTAAGATCCTTTTTCTAAATTACTGTGTGTAATACCACATGCAATATTAAACTTCCCATTCATACTTTAGTTTTGATCTTCAGTTGCAATTGTTTGTATGTGCTTTAAACCAGCTAAATATTATTCTGTATTTTATTTTTACCACAATAATAATTTTGGATATTGTGTTGGAGCTTAATCTGTTTTTATTGGTTTATAAAAAGTACAAAAACATCAGGACACTGTAATATTAATCATCTCAAAAGAATACCATATTTTTATAGCGTTTCTTTGGGGATGTGCATTTTATATGAAGCTTTGCATTTTCTAGTGATTTTTCAAATCAGTAATAATTATAATAGCAATTAACATTTATTGAATCTTTACTATGTTCTTTATTGAATCTTCACTGAGTTCTTCATATATATTATTCTAATCCTCACACAAAACATTATAAGTATTCTTATTTCCCCTATTTAAGGATGAGAGGACTAAGGCACAGAGAGGCCCAAGGTCACACAGATACTGAGGGGCAGAACCAAGACACAATGTCTACCTCTACAGCTTGACCTCTTGCCCACTGTACTAAGTTGCCTCAGTAACAGGAATTTTCACCTCATCTTTCTATGCACAGGAAAACTCCAAGATGAGAATACAAACACTGCAGACCCCTTATTCATGGTATTGCTTTCCAGAGTTACCCCCAGTCAACCGTGGCCCAGAGTAGATGATCTTCCTTCTGACGTATCATCATCAGGTTAGTAGTAGCCTAACGCTACATCACAATGTCTATGTCATTCACCTCACTGCATCTCGTGATGCTGGCATTTTATCATCCCACATCATTACAAGAAAAAGAAGGTGAGTACAGTACAATAAGATATTTTCAGAGAGAGACTGCATTCATATAACTTTTATTATGCTATATTGTTATAATCGTAATTGTTCTGTTTTACTAACAGTTATTTCGTTAATCTTTTACTGTGCCTACTTTACAAATTAAACTTTGTCATAGGTACATATGTATAAGGAAAACAACAGTGCATATAGGGTTTGGTACTATCCATGGTTTCAGGCATCCCCTGGGGGTCTTAGAACATATTCCACCACAGATAAGTGGTGACTACTATAGTTCCTCCAGCGTAATATGCTACATAGAACTGGAATCGAAAATAAGTCATAAAACTTTTAACATATTCTTCTGGAAAGACAATGGGACTACTAATAAAGTGACTAGTCATCAAATTGTCATGAGAAATAACTTTCAAATCTTTACGAAAGTTTGAATGAAACATAGGGATGTAAATAAAAGATTTAAGAATTTGAGTTTCTATTTTACATTTGTAATCCTGAACCCAGAGCTCACTGGTTCTTATTGGATTGTTTGTAAAAAAAAAAAAATGTGTAGGGGCGTTTGTTCTTTTGCTTCTCTAGCCTTCTTTCCTGGAAGGAAGACTCTCCTCACTGCTATTAATCAAGAACCCTAGTTCCCTCTCACAAGGCACTTGGTGGCCAATAAGAATATCCCAATCCACAAAGCAAGATCCAAGAATAGACACATGATTTCAGTACAGTCTGATTTTTCTGATTCTCCATCATGTCAAGCTTCTTCCTCCCTCAGGGACTTTGCACTTCTATTTCTCTCCATCAGTACTTTCCTTTCCTCAGATATTCCTATAGTTTTCCTCTGCCCACCTCCTTTTTGTCATTTAGATGTCATTTGAGTTGTCTACACAGAGGTGACTTACAATATCATTAAGTCTAAATGAGTTCCTATACTTCCCATTTATGATTTATGACCTCAGTCCATTTTATTTCCTTCAAAGAACTTAGTAGTATTTGGCATTGTGCGTCTCCTTCCACTAAAGTGTAAACTCTGTGAGTGTGAGTGAAGAGGACTTCTTGTTCGTCTCCATGTTCCCAGCACAATAGACAATGGGCTGGCATATAAGAGCTGCTCAGTAAATATTTGTGGAAAGGTTAAATGTGAGGCAACAGATTTTTTTTTATTAAAATAGTTTGAGTTGGATTTCTATCAATCATGACTGATAAATTCTGCGCTTCTTATTATATGATATTACCACACAGTCACTCCAGATGATTTTTTTAAAAATTGTTTACATTTGTAGGATATGCATTTTTAAAAATGCTAGCAGTAGGATTTCTATTTTACTTATCATGGTAATTTTATAGCCTACAAATATTTTGGACAATCACTGTTTAAAAAATTCAATTAAAATGTCTTTATTAATCAAGGTACTACTAAATATTACCTTCCTGTCATTATAACTAGTACCATTCTAAGCACTGTAGAAACACACATATATAAGAGAGATGTATAAGAGAAACAAGGGATGAATATGACACTAAGGAAGTGAGTAGACGTTTACATAAGAGGCTAATGTAAGTAGTAATACTATACCTTGAAAATGTGCTAGGAGTTAGAGAAGGATGGGATCTTATTAAATGGCATACTTGGAATTTCCTTCTGGTGGGTACAGAACTAAATCTGGATCCAAAACTGTGGAGTTTTTGGTGGTGAATGAAAGGAGAGAACAGCTCAACATAAGGAGACAAGATGGGGCCAAGCGTAATTTGTGTGGGGGGTGGCAAGGAGCATACCACAGTCCAAGGAAGAGTTCATCAGGGGCATTGAGAGAAATAAGTTGATGATATCAGGTTCTAAATTAGGAAATAGGGTCATAAATTAGAAATATTTAGTTTTTATATTATTTACACTCAAGATTTTTGCAAAAACAAAGATCCCATGACACATATTTTAGGGAAATTAATCCAACATTAATGTGCAGAATAACTATGATAGGAAAGAGGTCAGAAGACCCTTTAGAAAATCCTGTGCTGAGGCTCATATCAGAAGTGATGAATCCCTTGTGAAGGGTGATGGTGGGGATTGTACGCAGAAGGCAAAAAAGATAGCTCATTCAAATTGAATGCTCAATATAAGATATGAAGAAAAGCAGAGTCAGGAGTACTCTGAGTTCCTATTTCTGAAGGAATGGGAAAAGAAGAGACCAATGATGGAAATACACAACTTGGAGGAGGATCTAATTTTGGGATAATTATGAATTTGGTTTTGAATCTAAGGTAATAGTAACATGAATAAATAGAGAGTTTCTATTGGCGGTTCTCAATCCAGGGGCTTGAGTGAGTGGTCAAGGTAAGAGCAATAGATTCGGCAGTCAATAAGCATTGAGTTCATAGGTATCTAGTGCTATCTACCTTATCCATTAGACACAGTAAGCATAATGCCTGGGGTTCATGATACTCTTAGATACCAACATGTTTTATTTATTTATTTATTATTTATTTTTATTTTTTGACCAGAAGGAAAAAAAACACTTTTAGCTCAAAAATGTTTTATTATATCATATTAATATGTTTGTCTTTATCCCCATGCAGGTGTAATATATAACTTAACATTTTGTTTTATGGAGGCAGAGTCATGTGAAGACAAAGGTGCCTAGGCCCCATGAAATCATGATGATATCTTTTAGATTTAACCATAATGGTGAAAATGAATTTTTAGGAAGTGAGCAAAAGTCAAAGACTGAGTTTTACAGTAATGGTTCCTAAGATTTTTTCTTCCCTCTATATACATATCTATATGTATGACATGCCCGTGAGTGTGCATGGTTGTGTGTGGCACGAAGAGTAAGATCTCACTAAGTGGATTCTGGGAACCTGGGATGTATGCTTGCCAGCAGGACAGTAACTACGTTTTATCCAGATCATGGTGACATGGCACTCATCCTCTAGCCAACTTTCCATACACGGATTCTATCAATTCCCTCAGCCCCTCCTTAAGGGATGAATTTAAAAGCAGTAGAAAAGAGAGGTGAATTTAGCTTTCACAATCCATTTTTCTTTGTTTAGAGCCAGTGTTTGTCACTTTCTGAAACAGAAAAATAAATTACATAAAAACAATTATTGTAATGGTTTTAAATATGAACACAAGGAACAAAATAATGCAGCATTCACTTGAGAATACTAATGCAAAATTAATGGTATTTTATCATTTCAGAATGGTAAGGACCCTTTCTTCATATGTCTGATTAGCCACATGATTCCTCAGGTCTCCAAACTGAGCACTTAATGTAACAAAAGGATGTAAAATATACTCTCAAGGCTCTGGGTCCCAACTCTATTAGTGATTTAAGGAAATTTTTAAAAGAACAAATATGATGCATCATTCATATTTTCTAAGTATTATTTCCCCGATTTTTCTATCTTGGATTCCTCTCATGTCCTATATCAAAGAATTGCTTTAAGTTGTATTCCTGAGATGATGTATTTAAAATTTACCTAAAATTAGGTTGACCACAAATTATTCCTGTTTTTTTTTTATTCATTTCTAAAACTGTGTTTGTTTTGTTCCTAGACAAACTTTGCTAAAGGAATGACTGCATTTCTTTAACACTGCAAATAATAAAGTTGACTGTGTATTTGAGCAGGTTGACAGCTTCACTTAGCAAACTCACCCTAAATTCTGAAAATAAACCTTACCAACAGTTGGCTGACAATGGTTGAGATGACAACAGAAATAATTTCCAGCAGTAACAAAAACAGATTTAAGCTAGTACACACAACAGTACAAGCCTTTCTTTTTAAATGATATAAAAAGGAACGCAGTCAAAGGAGAAGGAGGCAACATGCCCATTAGGTACGGCAGAAAGTCTTGGCCTATTGCAATAAGTTATTTACAAAATCAAGTTATAGTGCATCTTTTGTCCTTACCAGCAGGTGCAGCTATTAAGCAGGAAACATTCAAATATAATATGGCCTTGAGGGGGAAAATAAATAGACAGTTTCTTTTCCCTTCCATTACAAATGCCCAACACCAGTATGATAATTTAATAATTCAATTTCATTTGCCAAGAAAAATTAGCCATTTATTTGGAGCCTTGAAATCACTGAACTCTGAATGCTTATGTGTGATCAAATCTTACCTTGCATATTTACTTAAAGGAAATGCCTTTTTTGTCCTCTACTCTCTTTATACTATTAGCTTCCCTTCAAGTCTTTAGCAGAAGCCTATAAGTAGAGTGTACATTTCAGGCAAGTGGAATCAGCTATACATTTCTTTTCTAATAAGGTGACCTACCCAGGCATATGTTACAAGCTGCCTTATTTTACTGAAAACTGACCAGAGTTCACTTTCAAATGTGGCATCGTAATGTGTGTGAGGGACAGTGGCCTTGATGTGCTCAACTCGGCAGATGGATAACAAAGCAGTGAACGTGGGAAGTGCATGGTGGGCAAACAGTGTATTGGGAGAGTTTGTGAAATGCAAAAAGGAGACTGAGGAACGCAGAAAGCATAGGTTTCAGGAGCCGAGAGGCAAGTGAGGTGCAGCTGTGAAAGTGACAGGGTAGAGAAACCAGCAATGAGCAATGTTTTACAAATGGAAGGAGGTGAGGATAAAAGTCGTCGGAAGTAGCAAATGTTAAGGACTGACCTCCCATCTCCACCCCACTGAAGATGGTGATTAGAAGGGAAGTTTCAGGGCAAGTGGTATGATATGAAGCCAGACGGCAGAGGATTGATTGAATATGAAAGGCAGGGCAAATTTGAAACTTCCATCAAGTATCTTGGGTATAAATGGAAGAAGCAAGTTAGACCAGTATTTGGGACAATGAATCTTGAGGGGGAAATAGGAAATGGAGTTTAAAGGTATCAGACAATTTAAAGATATGAGAAAGGAAAAAAAAAGTAATATTTTTCCATGAGGTCTAGGAGGAGATGGGAAAGGCTGACCTCTGAAACTCAGATAATGATACTAGGTTTGGTGGGGAGGCGTTCTCTATTTCCAAGACAGTGGGAAAGAAGCAAAGATGTGGGTAGACACAGGTAATTGGTTATTTGTTTGGAAAGGATGGGCAGAGTTTGATCTCATGTACTCCATGATTTCTTCCACGAAATAGGCAGGACCATTTGCTGAAGGTGCAGGGGCAGGAGCATGGCAGGTACCTTATGTGAAGTGGTAAATCTTTGAAATAGATGCTGATAACTTATAGGCAGCTGGAAACCATAATTCTCTAAGGGCACCATCCACAGTGCTTGTTTGTGGTGCTTCCTTCCAAAGGATCAAAGTGGATAGTAAAACTAATCCATAACTGATTTGGAGAGACAGAATGATAGAAGAACAACTAATCTATGAAATGATGTCTCCTTATGAGAAAATGGGTGAAGCAGTTAGAGGAGTATAGGCTATGTAGGGCACTCAGTGTGTCTTATTGATCTTCATGACTCCAAAATTGATACAGAAATTTACATAGCACATGGTTAAGGACACAATAAGAGATGGAAGAATGAAAGCTATCATGAAATGACTAATGGAAACAAGGAAGCATCTGTCTTGATGACATTAAAATTACTACTACTACTAATGATGACAGTAGCAAACATTAATTGAGTGCTGATATGTGTAAGCACTGTTCTAAACAATTCATTTGTATTATCTCATTTTAATTCACAAATAGGAATATGACATAGATACTGTTACCACAATTTTACAAGGTTCAGAGAGGTCAAATGACTTACTAGAGTCACATAGATAACACATGGAGAAAGGAGGACTCCTGAGCTCATGATCTGTGAAGGAGTAGAAGTAGATGGAAGGAGAACACAATAGAGAGATTTAAGATTGATTCTGTGGCTGAGTCCTTTCTCCTTTGTTCCTCTCTGACTTAATGTGTCTAATCCACAACAGAGATCTGATAAAATGTTGAGTGATGGTATAATTGAGGGCTTTCACTAGGAATGCAGTGGGCTGTGCATGTTCCTCTATGAAATCATTTAAAATGGAGAAAATAGAGAGGCTTTGATATCTTTTTAACATAGACTTTTTTTGGTAACAATAATAAAATCTGAAGGAGACAATCAACAATAACCAGGCAACAATGACAGCCCTGGTAGATGGTCTTTGTTTCTGAAACATTAAGATAATGGGTCTAGCCTAGATTCTCCATGACCCTACAAATTTACTTACACTTCTCAGACTTCCAGATTTCTAGTAGAGATATCTTGGACTAGGATGCTACTCGATCTCATTGACTTATATAAGGTAGAATTTTATTTGAGAATATAAAGCAGGGCTTCACAATTTCTTTTGAAACACATGCTCTATTTTAGTAAACACAAACACCACATGTCCTGCTTTAACATTACTGGGAAAAATGATGAAATACTGTGAAAAAAAATCAGAGCACTGGGGAAAGTGTTGCTTTATTTGTAAATTATAGGCTGGTTCCCACCCTTGTCAGTTTTGAGAATCAAGGTCTTAAACATTTGAAGTTCTAGGTAACTTTTGAAATTGAAGAATAGAAAGAATGTATATCAAAGTTATACTTAAAATATTATGCACATCATGTTGCCTATAAATATCCTTGGCATTTTCAGCAGAGATACTGTTACTTTGATCAACTCCAGATCCTTGAGATCTTAAACACGTTAAAAATTTTTCTCTACCTAAGTTGTCTTCGGTTTTAGTAAGCCATTAATTCAAACTGAAATCTGAAAATTTAAGTTATGGGGAATTAAATTGCAAAAGATCTAATTAGAAAATCTTAACAGATAAGCAATCAACTTTCCATCATAAAGCCTTGTATACTAATTTAATTTTTCCATAATATTTTCATCGTATCTGCAAAACTTAGTAAAACAAAGCCATTTAAAAGTTCAACAAATATGTTCAAATGCTAAATCTGTAGGCAAAAATAGTAGATGTAATAGATATTTTTCCTTGAATATTAGCTTTTAGAGAGCAGCAAACAATTTAAATATCAAAGCATTCTAATCAAATATAAGGTTTTATGGGAATGTTTTTGAATGCCACATATGGAAAATTTACTGGAGAAAAGCAAAATGAACCAAGTAAGTGAACCAGACTAATGTTTTACTTGTCAGTACATTCAAACACCATTTGAGCAGCACAGTACCTAAGTAAACCTTAGTTCTAAGAAATAGCCTGAATATTTTTATTTTAAACTATAAAATAATTATAATGATATTATAATATTGTATTGGATCATGTTCTCTAAAGAATAGAGGGGAAAAGAATTGTATGTATTGGGATAGCCTTGAAAATAAGAATCCACACACATGTTTAGAGTCTAAGAAAATCAGGTGACTCTCATCTGCTTCTTTTTACTACTTTACTTTTGTGTGGTATTCATGGGAAGCAATTTCTGGCAACATTCCAAATCTTTTTTTTTAAATTTAATTTTAAAAGGGTTTACTTTTTTATTATAAAAATAATGCAGGCTTATTTTAGAAAAATTGGAAAACCCATTAAAATAAGACAAAACAATCACCCAAGTCCTTCCCAGATAGAACTACTGCTAGAATTCTAATACATTTTCTTTAATGTTCTTCTAAAGTTTAGTTCAATTATGGCATTTTTGTCTTTGCCTTTTTGCTGTTGTTGTTTTTATTTTATGTCTCCTATTTTGTTATAATTGTTATGCAGAAAAAAAAGGAACAACAGTAGATCCCTCTAGAGGTCTAAATTAGGCAACGCATAAAATAGTAGGGGAAGGAATAAGAAAGAATGGGGTAACCATTTGGACAGACTAGGCTTATTTTGACTGATGGTAAACATAAGTTTGTTAGGTGATATGAGGGTGAGGGGCTCTGCTCCTTGCAGTCACTCACAAACTCATGGAGGCTCAACCTCCTGAAACATTCTCAGACTCTATGGCAGGGCAAAAATGAACTTAGGAATCCCCCAAAAAACGTTTCACTGCCTGAGCCAGAAAGTGACCTGTATCACTGCCTCCTTATCCTCCTTGGCAGCACTAGTCACATGGCCTTCCTTAATGGCAAGGGGGCTGAAAAACGTAGGGGAGCAAATAGAGTATTTTGTGGGTATTACATTCTCTAACAGAAATGGAGAGATGTATAGGTTTGTGCATATGTGTAAGAGTTCAATTTAAGTTCCAGGTTAGAGATTTTTTCCAATGGCTCTGATGTCTCAGCTTCTTTTTTGGAACACCAGTCACATTTACTATCTTAGTAGAATTTTTAAAAATTATGTATATAATTATATATTGTCTTAATTTTTACTTAACTGCTTCATTTGTTTTCCTCTACAGATTTGCATGCATAGAATAAGTGTTAGGCAACATTTATTCCACAAATATTGTTCTGTAACAAGTATTGTCAACAAGAGAAGCTAAGGATTACTGAAATATGAACTGTATTTTGATATATTAATGGTATATCTTGACAAACATGGTATCTTATTTTTTGCCACTACTTTGCTGGAAGTGCATCACTCACCTGCCTATATTCAGTGGTTTCCCATTCCTAAAGGATAGAATCCAAGCTCCTTAACATGACATATAAAATTCTCCAACATCTGCCTCTTGCTTAACACTCTATTCACCCCTCACCTGACATCTTATGCCGTCTGAGCACTTTTAGTTTCCTCAATACATCACACTACCTTTTCTTTCAGGGTTTTTGCTTAAGTAGTCTTTTCATGGACCATCATTGTGAATGCCAATCTTCTTCCAGAACACTCCAACATGTCCTGATGAATTCCTAGTCATTGCCCTAGACTCAGCTCAGATGTCATCTTTTCCTGGCCTGGACAAGTCAGAATAACTTCCCTCAAATAATACCCTGCATATATCTCCATCCTTAGACTACTAGTCATAATGAACTCTTACTCTGGTAGATTGTCCCTTCTACCAGATGGTGAGCTCTGCCAGGCCAGGGACTAGGTCTAATTCATCTTTGGGCCCTTGTGCTTATCATAATAATTAGTTTATGTCTTTCAAGATTGAATAATTGGAACAAATAGGAAGACCTGAAAGTCTTCCTCTTTTTCTTTTCTACAGTCCCTGAAGTATACTCTTCAAACCCTTCTCTCTGATTTATTTTATTAATTTCATATGGGCTCTTCCAAAGTTGGAGGTTATAGACAACATTAATTCAGAATGATTTTAAATAAGAGGAAATTTTGTACCATGTTTCAAGGGTTGCTTTCTGCACCCTGATACAGAGGGGTCAGTTCACTTTAAAGTGTGCTCAGATAGGCACATTATGCTCCTTCTCACCCTAGTAGGCCTTTCAAACTATTATGCCTTTCCAAGAGCCAGAAGTGCAGATTCTATGAAAAATGAATTATTAATGTCTGATTTTCACAGCAATAGAATGTCTTTACCCAAAGAGTAGCATTTCTTCCATGCTTTCAGACATTCTTTCTTAATATAAAATCCTGACCCTTTAGTAAGGTGTCTTTTTGAATCATGGATTTGCTGACTTTAATAAACACACTGTCGTTACTTTTAATCAGCACAGAAGTTCGGTTTGTAAAGTTTATGGTCAGATTAGAATCAAAACTACATGTGAATGGTGATGAATAAATATACAAATAAGATTAAACATTTTCTATGTAGCAAAAGTAGTTTCCAGATAAATTCAAATGGAGGCTTATTTTATTATTATTTTTTTTTTCTGAAATAGGTTCTCTCTGTGTAATGATAAATCTCCATTTGGCAAGGGGAAGAGTTATATACAGTGGGAGACGGTGCCAAGCTTTCTGCCTTCTTCAATCTTACATTGTCATCCTCTCAAACCACACTCACAGACACAGTTACACTATTTGCTCTTCATTTTGCATAGCACACAGAGAATTTACCACAGTTAGAGTTGAAAACATCTCTTTACCAGTGATTTGACATTTAAAAATCGAACCATTCCAAATTTTAAAAATTAAATCAGTTTTAAACTCTTAAGTAACAGTGATAACTGAATTTCTAGATATTGATTATATGGTCATCTTAAACACATTTTAATTTTCTTTTGCTTGCTGTTCTAATGGTGATTTATTGAAGTGATGGGAAGCTTTTGTTCCTTGCCATCCCAGTCACTTACATAAATGCCGGGTAGGCTATTTACAGTCTTCAAACATCCAGAGAGCAATTTAGCATTTGTTGAGGGATGGTTTTTCAGTAAATTTAGTCACTGTACATGTAGGACAACTTGCATCATTTTTTGATTTGGTAAATACACAGCCATGAGTGCTCCTACCTCATCTTTCTGTAATGGCCTAGCATCATGGTAATTTGCCAAACTGCCTTTTTGAAGGTCATTTATTAAGTCAGAAAGGGAAAAAATGATTTTCAAGCTTATCTGATAATCAAAAACCAAATTGACTCATTCTAACAAAGGTTATTAAAATTCTGAAGATGATTTGAAGCATTTTTTCTTTTATAACCTTCACCAGAATGGATTTCTTATATTGGTTCTAAAAAGAAAGGCATCTACATGATACCCCCTGATGCCAACAGAGAAACCCTTTTTGCCAAATCAATGCCCAGAGACACTCAATACAACGTAATTAAGACCGTGTGTCGGCGACCATGACTGTCTTCACAGGGAGCATCACAAGACTTCTGTGAAGTCCAGGGCATTGCAAGATGCCTTCTTGCTACTGTACAGCCTGATATGAGCTGCATGGTCCCAGCAAGGCCTGAGGGTACCACCAGCCAATGATCTTTTCTCATAGTTTCCCACATTTAATCCTCCTTTCCCATCTGGTCAGAATATATACAATAACTTTAGCCCAGAAGGATGCTCCAGAAGTTGTCTGTCAATATAAATCAAAATACACTGTTTTCACAATGAAGTATTACCCATTACGAGAACACACATAAATGATAAATTATGAATTTTGCCTTTAAATGGCTGTTTTCTTCTTAGAGATATGTGACATGAAAAACATGAATGTTACCTGAGAGATGGAGAGACCTGATTAGTCTCTTCATATATTAACATGGATGAAATGATTAAATGTAGCCGTATGTTCTCTGACATTTTCACACTGAAACCTGTATTGCATACTTTCTGTATGGCAATAGGAATACTGGATAATTTTATGTATACATTTTCAAATGGCATGAGGTAGGAATAATTGCCTGTACTTTAGAGATGAGATCATGAAAGCTCACAATATTGAGATAATTTAGCTACCATCACCCAGCTAGTTTGCTAATGAGTACTGATTCTAGCACAAGTCTACTCAGAGGGTGTGAAGGGACGGGGCACAGAGCAGGTAGGTGTGTGACACTTGAGGGGATGATGAGAAGTAGGTGGTAAGGGTGCGGGGGGAGCTTAATACCCAGGGAAGGTACCAAAAGGGAGAGGCTGGGGATGAAAGCAGCCGGCAGTGTACAAGTCTGTCCCAATGGTATCCATATACTGCTCTCAGAAATCTTCCAAGTTCTCCACTACCCACATGGCTGAGTTCTGTCACTGAAAGTACTGGTAACACTAGGCAGTGACACATAACAGAAGGAGCCCAGGATGTGGAGTCAGATAGATCTTGATGCAAATTCCTGTTTCCTCACTTACCACATTTATGTCATTAACCAACTTAATAATTTCACTGAATCCTAGTTATTTTGTAAAAGCTTTGTGATATTTACCCCTCTGTGATTTAATTAAAAATAGCACTTAGCAGTGTCTGTTACCTAGGAAGTACTCAATAAATGTTATCTTTTTTTTCTTGTTTCTTTTGCTCACTTTTCTTCCTTCTCCCTCCCTGACAACCAACTAAAACTTTCTGATCGCTTTTTAGTCAGGCTCTTCCATCTGATAGGTCATCTCTGTTTGTTTCTTCCAAACTTCCTTAAAGGCGAACAAATGACATCTAGCCGTTCTCACTACTTAGTTACACCAAATAAACACAGAGCTCCATGCAAAGTGTTAGGGACATTATAAATGGCAGGCTTGGGGATAAGGTCTTCGTGAGAAGCACTATGCAACCAGCTCAACATGTCCCCAATCTGCTCCTCCTCTTTTGTTCCATCTCTTTGCAAATGATATCACTATTCACCTAATTGCACAAAACAATAACTTGGGCAACTGCATTATTCTTTACCCCTCAACAACATTAGATATTCTTGACTATGGAATTCTTGAAGCATCCCCCACTCTTTTATTTCCTTGATGGCACACTCTTGGGTTTCAACCTTCCTGGTTGCACTGGCCACTCCTTAATCCCTCTTCCAGTTTCCTTTACTGGTACACTAGCGATAAGTGTAGGCATCCTTTGAGACTCAATTCCAGACCCACTTCTCTATTTCTGCCCTTTGGGCTCATTTGGCCCTTTGGTTTTAAGCATTCTCTGTATGTTGATGACTCTTGGATTTATACCTCCAGGCCACAGCTTTCCTCTGTGTTCCATTCTCATGAAACCGAGTGCCAAATTGGCTTCCACAGATGATGCCTATTGGGAATTTCAAACTATATGACCCAATAGAACTTTGAATCTTGTTTACCACTGATTCCTTCCCTAGTCTTTATCATCTCAATAAATGGCAAAAACTAGTTCTGTGTAATTCTTTTTTTTTTTTTTCCTTCACATCTCAGGACACTCTATTCTTCTTTTTTTTTTAATCTTTTTTTTAAGTTTTTACTCAAATTCCAGTTAGTTAACATACAGTCTAATATTAGTTTCAGGTGTACAATTTAGTGATTTAACACTTACATACAATAGCCGGTGCTCATCACAAAATGCACTCCTTAATCCCTGTCCTCTAACCCATCTCCCTACCCACCTCCCCTATGGGTAACCATTAGTTTGTTCTCTATAGTTAAGAGTCTGTTTCTTGTTTTGCCTCTCTCTCTTTTTCCCCCTCTATGCTTGTTTGTTTGGTTTCTTAAATTCCACATACTAGTGAAATCATATGGTATTTGTCTTTCTCTGGCTTATTTCACTTAGCATAATACTCTCTAGTAGCAACCACGTTGCTGCAAATGGCAAGAATTCATTCTTTTTTATGGCTGAGTAACATTCAATTGTATATATACACCACCTCTTCTTTGCGCATTCATCAGTCGATGGACACTTGGGCTGTTTCCATAGTTTGGCTATTGTAGATAATGCTGCTATAAACATTGTATCCCTTTGAATTAGTATTTTTGTATTCCTTGGGTAAATACCTAGTAGTGCAATTGCTGGACTGCAGGTTAGTGAGGTCATTCTATTCGAAAGCTAACATATATCCTGAATCCATTCACCTCATCTTTGCCATTCCCACCACCTTCATCTCTCTCTTGGTATCCTGCAAGAGACTTCTAACCTGTCTTTCTGCTTCTGCTAGTGTCCCATTTCAATGCAGACTATGCTTAGGTATCAGAGTAATCTTTTTTTTTTTTCTTTTTTCAGGGTAAGCCTTTAAGAAGGTAAATTAACCATGCTATACCTTCATGCCCCAATACCTTTGCTATTATAAAAAATTAAAACTCCTCCTTGCCATGACCTATGAAACTAGCAAGATTTGCCTGATTCCTTCACCTTGACCTTTGACATCACCTCATACTACATTTCCCCTTCCTCACTATACTCTAGTGAACCCAGACTCTTTTCTGTTTCTTGTTACACCAAATTCTTTTCCTCTTTAGAATTCAATCTGCCTGAATACTCTTTCTCTGTCTCCATTGCATGGTGTCTCTTTCCCATCCTTCAGATTTCAGCTCCAACATTATCTCCTCTGAGATTCTGTACTTGACTTTATAATCTCTTGCCAAGTGATTTCTGTTTACATTACCCTATTAATTTCCCTCCTGGAATCAATTAAAATGATTCAATTATCTTTTTTTTGAGGAGAAGGGGTTGTTTTTTTCTTTCTGTCCCCTTCTCCATCCCCTACATCCCCCACTAGAATATAAGCCCCATAAGTGTAAGGGCGATATCTGATTTTCACCACCGTATGTCAAGCATCAGCACAGCATCTGGTTCAGTATTTGAGCACATCTATTTCAGACCTTAGTAAATATTTGTTGAATGAATAAACTAAGATATGAAAGAGCTGTTGTCTCTTCCTTATTCCTATCTCTAATACATCTTCAAGTAGCCATCCTATTTTGTTACCCCTTAAATCATTTCCCTCCGCATTTTCATTGCATTACTTCAGGTCACTATTATCACTTGCCTGAATCACTGTAATTTGTTACCAGAACTAGAGTTCTCTTAGGAATAGTTGTGGCCTTGGGGGAATCTTAGAGTAATTTAAAATAAAAAAAGAACAGTCTGACATGAAGTAACTTGATAGATTTTAGTATCTTCATGCAGCTAAGACAACACAATGTGGGATAGGTAATCTGATTCATCAGGCTTACTTCATAGGAGGTATTTTTTTTAAATAAACTAAGGGAACCCCAAGAAATTAGCAGTTTCAAAACTTGCTATATAAATGATCTTGTCCTGGCAACATGTCACTTTATGGTAAAATACTCTTATTCCCTGTAGTGAGCTCTTGAGATTTTGTGACTCTTTATCCCTGGACTACACTAGACATTTGGTACTTGCATATCTCTCTAGTGTTCAGCAACAAACAAATACTTAGAAAGACATGGATTTTATGTATCATCTTGGAGAAGGCTGAAAAGAATTTTAGGATGAAGTGAATAGAGGTAACCATGGGGAGGCTATGCTTAACAGATTGAAAATATAGAGTGGAAGGCCATTATAATCCTATAGTAGGTGGGATGCCAGACTCTGGTTTAGTCATGGATCCAAATAACCCTCTAATTCCTCCTGAAATTACCCTAAATGATATTTCTCCAGATGGCCTATAGGTCCAGTCTTGTTTCTCTTCAGTCCTCTCTTTGCACAAGGACTAGAGTGATGTTTTAAAAATTTGCCATTTTGAAAGTATTTCATGGTGCCTTGTTACTGTGAGTATAAACACCTCAGCTGGCATAGAAGTCCCTCAGGGTTTGGTTTTGGCCCCTTTACTCCACCAGTTGGCT
>NC_058407.1:88198977-88256477 GCF_002201575.2 Neomonachus schauinslandi | reverse complement strand
TAGCTCTGTTCTACTTTCCAGAGAGCAGGTAACTAGTGCAGTCAAATCCCCTGATACATTTAAAAAATCTGCCTGCCCCAGGTTCCCTATAGTCTAGTCAGTGTTTTGTGTGGTATGCCTCGTTTCCAGTAACCCAGTTAAATTAAAGGTTTGTTGAGGGCTAGGCAATCTACATAATCACTTTGTACACTTACATTTGGGGTTCTTCCTCTTTTCTCATCCCTTAAGACTGACCTTGGTCTATTTAAAAAAGAAAACACAAATAACCCACTGCATATTTTCTTTTTCTAATGTTTGTGTCCCCTTTAATATTAAAATTGCTCATTATTAGTCAGTAGATTGAGAAATTACTTATAAATTAAGTATTTTATATAATTACAAGTGGATAAAAATATCCACCTTACTTGACTGTGCACATAGAAGACCTGAACATAAAAATACTTTTATGTTCTATATGTATTAAAATGATATAGAATACACATGTGTACTTTTTATATTCTGACTACAGATAGGAAGTATTTCTAAACATATTAACAAATATACTTATGAACTGAGACTTTAAATTATATTTTAAATTTGTCTTTCTAACTCAACAAAACTCCATTCATATCTTCTTGTGTAGACATTGCACTGGGTATTAGATAGGAAAACCAATGAGTTCAAGTTTGAAATGGACCCTGATCACAAAGGTCTTGGAATGAAAACTGGAAAGAAAACCAAAAAACCAAACTCAAAACATGATCAAAGAAACTAGAGGAAACATTTAAAATGGCAATAATTTCACAATTACATATTATCCTTTGATTGCAAAATTGGTAAAAGAATGAGAATTAATGGAACACTCAGAGTGGAGTGATGTGTACATGGTGAGATTTCTTGGAAGAGGTGAGATTGACATAGAACACGTAAAATAGATCAATGAAAAAGCAAATAGTATTCATTGGTGAGCTTATCTCTATGACACAATAATTCATTGGCGAGCTTATCTCTATGATACAATATGACACAATAATTATGTTATTGCTCCCTACTGTGGGAGCAATGGGATAGACGTACTAACCGAACTGACAATATTACAGAGATATTTTCCAGTAGTTGCCTTTCAGTTAGTGAATCTTTGCTGGGTGCCAGGCACTGTGTTAAAAGTTTACACACTTCATTATTTAATCCTTAGATAAGTCTACGAAGAGGATACTATTATCCCTGGTATACAAATTAGGAACAGAAGCTAGAGAGGCTACCAAGGACAGACTGCTGTAGAGTGGTACTTTGCTGATCTGGTTATTGATTAAAGCTCATGTCTGTCTTGCTCTAAAGCTCCCTCTCTTTTCCTTAGGCCATACTATCTGTGGTATTCCTGGATCTTCCTTGTAGGTACTAGCCTCTAACTTAAGCACACATTCAGCAAGCAAGGAGCAGGTTTTAAGTCCTATGCCATTTTCACTCATGTATTTGTCAGTTTAGCAAGCATTAACTTAGTATTTACTGTGTGCTAAGTGCTGTGAACAAAGCTAGGGAAGATAATAAATATTCCAGGTCTCTAGGTATCCATGTTCTAGAAAGGGCAGAACTCAACAATTGCCATAAATACATAAGATATACAAATACTGCATTTCCAGAAATAAGAACAAGAATTAAGAGAGGGTTTCATAGAAAGGATGATATTTGACCTGAATCTCGATGAATAACTTCTTAGTTTGACAGTTGCTCAAGGTTGACCAGGTGGTGGGGACCACTCAAAGTGGTTTCAGAGAACTTCTGGTTGGCCAGCCTGGCCAGAGTTTGGGTTTTTTATGAAGGATGGATCAAAAAATAAGGTGAGAACATGAACAGGAGCTAAATAATGAAAAATGAGCTTCTATGCCATAGTAAAGATTTCACATATATTTTTAAAGCAGTGGGGAGACATTAACGATGGAAAGTGAGTTTTTTTTATCAAAAAAATTTTTTTTTCTTTCAAGGAGGCAAAATAAAGAGAAGGTGAAAGGAAAAGCAAACCAAGAGGACAAAAATAGGATGGAAATATAAAGTAGTGCAGAGAGGAGGTATTTAGAAGATGCTTAAATAGAATGTACTGGCTGATTGAATGGGAAACAATTCAGGATAATTTCAAGCTTTCTACTTTTTGGGATTGGTTGACTGGTAGAGGGAGACAGGAAATACATGAGGAAGATTTATTTGGGGCCAGGGCTTTATTTTTGAGTATTTAAAATCTGAAAGGCTATTGGGGCATTCAGGTGTGAAAGAAGTTGTTAGATTCTGAACGAATGAGGATAAAAGACAGCAGTGGTATAAGGGAGCAAAACTATTGTTTTTAGTACTATAGTTGTTTAATTTGGACAACGTGGCTTAATATGAGCTAAAAGAATCTGTTAATGAACCTTATAATTGGGAAGATCTATCCATCATTCAAAGCAGCCTTGACAGGCATGAGTCCATGTGGAAAGTCTGCTCAAATATTAATAACAGTTTGGATGAACAGAAATTGAAAATAGAAGAAGGGGTTATCCCAAAAGATGAGGGGTGTAGTATCTAGAAAACAGGTGATGGCATTAGGCTTGTGAATTAAGTCAGTTATCATTTAACAGATACTTAAAACACCTACACTGTCCTAGGTGTAGGTTTTGGGGATGCAGTAGAGAACCAGAGACACAGACTTTGTCTTCATGGACCATTATAGCATGGGATGCAGACAACAGAACAAATAAACTTTTTTTTTTTAAGATTTTATTTATTTGAGAGAGAGAGAAAGCGAGAGACAGAGCATGAGCAGAGGGGGAGGGGCAGAGTAAGAAAGAGGGAGAAGCAGACTCCCCGCTGAGCAGGGATCCCGATGTGGGGCTTGATCCCAGGACCCTGGGATCATGACCTGAGTCGAAGGCAGACGCTGAACTGACTGACCCCCCAGGCGCTCCAGAATAAATAAACTTATAACAAATAGTGATCAGTGCTATTAAGATAAGCAAGAAAATGTTAAATTGGAAAATAGCTGGGCAGGGTAGAAATAGAAAAGCCCAGTGAGATCGAGTGATCAGGGAACATCCCTCTCTCTCTGAGAAGATAGCATAGAAGCCGAAATATGAAAGGACAGGAAGAACAAGTACTGTAGGTGAAGGGCAGGGAAACTCATGCTCAGAAGAAACATTCTGTTGAGAGTTTAGCTAAGCTACTTCATGGTATGGCTGTCTTGGCATCTATTTTGTGTGGCCGAGTGGCTTTCAGGGACTTGAAACTGTCCCTAGCTTCCTCATTCACGTGCTTATCCTAGATAACAGCCTTCAGAGTCACATGAAAATTTCCTAATATGACTTCCCAAATGGCTCTTGTGATCATCTCCCCCATTGCCCAGGACCTTTTCTTGTGTGCTTTTAGGTAGATCCCTGTGGAGCACACCAAACCCCACTCTTTTGGTTTGAGTTGACCAATACAGCCTTGACCTGGGAGCCCCAAAGCACTCTGCCCACAGACCCTGGTAAAGATGCACCTCAGGTCCTATTGCTCTCTGTCTGTGCTCTGCTCCGACCTCCCCATGTGAGTAATAAACATCTTTATTTCAGTTTCTCTTGTGGTTTATTGTTGAACTGTGACTCACCATCCGGCACCCTGTGCTTCACTTAACAAATGTTAATTTAACAGAGTCATAACACATTCCTTTGCATCTGTGGCAGGAAAGATCCTAGTAAGTCTGAATAACTGAATAAAGAGCATTTTGGCAACCATCATGGGAGGAGAGCTAAGTGGGGGCCTGATCACACGGGGGCTTAGTGCTATCACAGTGAAGTTTGACCTTATACAAGGAAAAGCCACTGAAAGGTGGCCTAATCAAGTCTGAGTTTCAGTATCATTCCTGCTGTCATGTGGAGAATGAAGTAGAAGGAATCGCAGGAAAAACAGCAAAATGAGGTAGAGGATTATTATCATCAGAGTTTCGAGGTGAGAGATGATAGTGCACTGAATCAGTGCGCCTGGCATGGAGACAGAGAGAAATGAATGGATTCAGTACATAGGGGGCTTGCTGATGGATAGATGGCAAGGACCTGAAGTCCATTCCTGGGTTTGGTGTCATTTGCTGAGGTGAGGGAGATTGAGGAGGCCAGAGCACATGCTGCAGTGGAAATCAAAGGCTGAGTGTGGAGATGGTAAGTTTGAAGATACAGTTTTGAGAGTGATTGGTCTGTAGATAGCATTCACATCCACGTGACTGGGTGAGTAAGAGGTAGAACAGTGTTTCATAGGAGGAGAAAGAAAGGAATTAATCTAATCATGTGGATAGATAAATTTCTAGGACAGGTGAGAACTTGGGGTGTCTCTGGTTAATAAGATATATATATATTTTTTTTTCTGCTGAGTGGAAAACAAGGGTTCCTTCTGACAAGAGAGTAAGAAATGGGGTTGAAACCCTGTAAAAAGTAGTACAATTCACAAATAAAAGATTGAGAAAGAGAAAGAGAGAGAGAGATGATTATGAAAGTATGAAAGTATTGACAAACCAGAGCATTGGGAGGACATGGATTTACGGATTTATCACAGCATTAGTCCATTTGATTAAATCCCCTCAGCATTACCCAAAGTGAATGATCAATCAGATTGATTGGTTTGGGGATTTACAGGAAAAATAGAAGGGATATTTGTGGGCAAGCAAGGGAAGATGCTATTAAAAGAATTATTGCAGTCAGGACTTTGGAGCTGAGGAAATAAAAATGACATTGGAAGGGAATAAATGAGGAAAAGCAGGGGTTCCAGATCTTAAAATAGGCTTTGTTGGAGTAAGAATTCTGCCTTTACACGAGGGGGAAATATTGAGTGGAGGAAGTAAGATTGACAGGATTAGGGGGTGATTGAAAGAGGCACGTGAAGAATAGGGATTAGTTTATCATGGCTCTCGGGTTTCTACCTTGGGTGACAGGTGGAGACTCCTCAACGCACCAACCTAGGGACAGAGGGAAACTGGTTTTCTCCCGCAAAAGGATGATACCAAGTCCAATATTACACTTGGAAGTTTGAGTTGCTTTGGGTACATCTGCATGGAGCTCTCTGAAAGGCAGTTGCTGCCTGAAAAATTAGTTTGGGATTCAGATCTAGGAATGGACAATGGTTATTATTTAAATGGCAGAATTTAGAGAAGACATGAAATTGTCTTGGAGGATAGAAACCAAGAAGTTGGCTGTTTCTGATCTCGCATTCATAATACTTTCCTCCCCCACTCAAGGCCCTCTGTTATCGCTCTATTGTTATGCAAGAGCCAGAGTCTATGTTGGTAAGATTCTCCAGACACAGGCAGTTTTTGTTACTTGCCTAGTGAAAGAAAGTTGCAACTGCCAGAATGTAAACTCAGGGATTTCCCCTCATTGTGTTTTTACTCAGGTTTGGACAGACAGCCTTGGCCCCCAAGGGCTAACACCTGTCAATTAGACAAGAATCATTTTAGCCCTCGGCTAATTTGTATGCTCTCACAAATGCCAGGGCAAAAGATTGGACCTAAAGATGCGCAGCTGACTTTCACAAGCTATAATTAACTGGTTTGACTTAAAGCTTTCATGAACATGAAAAACCATAATCAACCTTCATAATGTGGTTTACTTTACCCATTTCATTAGGTGGTCAAAGCTTTGCCATCCTAACGTCTCCTGCAGTCAAAAATACAGACCCATGGCCCTCTGTGGGAGGGTAAATCGTGCCTGGACTCTGGACCAAGGACACATTACTGGAGCAGAGCAGTTGTTCAAGCTTCCTTACTGCACCATCGTGGGTGTCTTATCCTTGGACTAGTGAATGAAAGTCACACCTGTACAGCACCCAGCACAATGACTAAGGTAGAGTAGGTATTTAGTAAATATTATTCCCCCCTTTTCCCTTCTCCCACCCCCAGTTTGAAAACTCTTACCTATGTGTACCTATGAAATTTGCTAACATCTTATTCTTTTCTTCATATTTAGAAGAAATATGTTCATGTTTCAGAAATGTGTTATAGCATGGCTAGCATAATATGTTGCTAACTGACATCTATTTTATAGTGAGAAATAGTTATGTGCATATGTATACACATATGCATAAACACATAAGTGTATAGGGCTTACACAGAGTGAATATTTTAGTTACAGCTCTCAGCTCTTAGACAGTGAAGTGCTCTATAAATCCAATGTAATATTCCTATTGGATATATAGTGTTCATTTTCAATTTGACTCATATTTGTTGAATTTTTTCATGAACTGTTGAGAAATGAAAGTCATTTAGAGACTTACACCTAAATTTCCACTCTACTCTTATTCATTGATGTAGTATGATTTAGAATTGTAAGCACTTATTTTTATGAAGTTATTTGGATCTTATGCCATTGCATATAGTTGAATTCTTTAGTTTGACCATTATGAATTCTCCCATTCCTTTTTTTTTTAAGAGTTTATTTATTTATTCATGAGAGAGAGAGAGAGAGAAGCAGAGGCAGAGGAAGAAGCAGGCTCCCCACTGAGCATGGAGCCTGACGCGGGACTCGATCCCAGGACCCTGGGATCATGACCTGAGCTGAAGGCAGACACTTAACCATCTGAGCCACCCAGGCGCCCTGAATCCTCCCATTCTAACTGCAACTCAATTTCTGATTTTCTCTCCAAATATTCCCCCATCCCCCATTTGGATAATGACTATACTCTGTTCAAGAAAACATCTAGAACTTTCTCTTATTTGTGCTTCTGACTTTGCTGTTTCCTAGTACATGAAATTTTCTCCATATACTCTTTATTTTTCTGAATTTTTAATTCTGATGATATCGTCCCAACTGAAAACCACAAATTCTATGTCACTTGACTGTTTACTAACTTGACCCTTACGGAGATGGTTTTAAATTTCCTAAATGGAGAACTAGGTATAGTTTTGAATACTGATAACTTCTTTCTTATACAGCTCCTTACACATATTATGTGTTTAATACACATTGTGGATTGATTTTCTTTCAACTGGTAAAATGTAAAAATATCTCAAACGAATGATTTTAAGGATATTTTATTTTATTTTATTTATTTATTTTGGGAGGGGAGGAGAGGGAGAGAGAGAGAGACAGCATCTTAAGCGGGCTCCACATTCAGCATGGAACATGACATGGGGCTTGATCTCAGGACCCTGGGATCATGACCTGGGCCAAAATCAAGAGTGGACACTTAACTGACTGAGCCACCCAGGCACCCCTTAAGGATATTTTAAAATGGTGGTGGTAGATTAAAAAAAATAGTGTGGAAATATAATTAAAAATTGATTAAGGGTATTAATAGAACAAATCTGCTAGATTAGAATAAATTACTAGTATTCCATATTACTAATGTTTTTATTATGTATCTCAAAAATCCAAAAAAGAATTAGGTCACTAACCAATTCATTTTTCCCAAGCTTGTTAATACTAATGGAGCTATGCAAATTTACTTTTCAAATGCTGCTTAGGGGGTGAAATATTCTGTACCCTTATTAGGCAGGAAAACCTTATAGGGGTGTACATTTTGAAAAAAAAAAACGTAACCATCCATTGTCATGCAACTGGGCTTTGGTCAACCATACATAGTAAAAAATCATTTAAGGAACATTCTTTTTTTTTTTTAAAGATTTTATTTATTTATTTGACAGAGACATAGCGAGAGAGGGAACACAGCAGTGGGAGTGGGAGAAGGAGAAGCAGGCTTCTCGCTGAGCAGGGAGCCCGATGTGGGGCTGGATCCCAGGACCCTGGGATCATGACCTGAGACAAAGGCAGCTGCTTAACGACTGAGCCACCCAGGCACCCCAAGGAACATTCTTTTCTTTGAAAGTCTTGAATAAATTTTAATAGTCTACAAAGAAAATAAGGTTCCCAGGATATATTGTTACCTCTTGTTGTTAAACCTTTTTTCCATTCTTTCCTTTCCCCTCCTTCCTTTCTTCCCTCCCTCCCTCTCCCCTTCCTCTTCCCTCCTTTCCATCCTTCCTTCTTTCTTTCCAGATATATACAATTGTGTATCTACTAAGTGCAAGGTCCTTAGTGTACAGGTTTTAATATGATAGACAAGAGGTATTTCCTCTTGATATTTCCATTGTAGTCAGGAAGACAGACAATACAATACACATAAAAACATATGAAGACACAAGATAACTTTAGATTGTGATGAAAGCAGTGAAGGAAGCAGTTATGGGGATGCAGTAGAGAGGTACACACTTAGCACACAGTGAATTCTTAAGGGATTAAACTAAGGAGTGTGAAAAAAAGCTGTAGGGGACAGTCTGATAGCAACACAAATTGCCTCTATTCTTTGCCTGACAGGGAGAAAACAACTAAAATAAAGAAGAAAAAGTGATTTTGGATAATGACTTTTATTATTTTGTAAGATATTTGATTTATAGATTATCAGATAACTATAGATTATCTGATTGATTATGTAAAATATGATGATTCTCAGAAAAAATAATAAAAAATGGAGATGGAAAACTGGGTTGAGAGCAGAATTATTGTGTGTTTCTCTCTCTCTCTCTTCTCTCTCTGTATTTTTTTTTTTTCTTTTCTATCTCTCCTCTTTGCTGCTTTCAATGAACATTTATTATGCCAGGCACTGGGCCAGATTCTGAGAAGAGAAAATATGAATATGACATTGTTTCTGTCATCAAGGAGTTTGTGGTTTAAAAGATTCATATGTTACCTCACATTCCTAATTTTAGCTCTTTTGGGGAAAAATAGTGAATATAAAATTTCTTTGGGGGAGGTAACTTACACCAATGTAAACACTTAAAAAAGGTTTTCTGGAATCTTCTTTCCTTAGGAACCTCAAAGAGTCTTTCTCTCACCTCCTTCAGGTCTCTGCTCATATGTTACTGTTTCAGAGTGTCTTTTTTTTCTTTTTTTTAACCATTCTTTTAAAATAACATCCCAACCTTCCCCTAGGCTTGTTCCCTGTGTCCTTCTCCTGTGTCATTTTTCTCTTTGGCACTCATCACCTTATAAAATACCCTATGATTTACTTACTTATTTATCTTTTAAGATATCTGTGTTACTCCTTTAAAATGTAAGTTTTATGAGATCAGGAGTTTGGGCTCATTTTGTTCACTCATGCATTTGCAGTGCCTAGAACAGATCCTATCACACACCAGGTACTCAACATGTATTTAGCAAATGAATGAATGAATGAATAAACATTCAAATAACAGAAAAATAAAATGTATATTGCTTTTGGAGGATTTAACAGAAAGAAATGAGATCAGTTACAATTCAGGTATTGTTCTCAACCTTTCAAAACTAACTCTATACTCCAGTTACTCGTTGCTATTTACTTCTAGCTAAACCGTAGTAAAGTATCTTCTACTTAAAGAAAAAGTAAAATTTTTACCATAAATAGAGGACAATTATTCAGCTCCAGCTCAAACTTTATATGGACAACTCTCTCAAGTCATTTCTTTATGTTCTGACTGAGAAAGTTATTCTCAAAAAAAAAAATTGATATTGGGCGCCTGGTGGCTCAGTTGGTTAAGCGACTGCCTTCGGCTCAGGTCATGATCCTGGAGTCCCGGGATTGAGTCCCACATTGGGCTCCCTGCTCAGCAGGGAGTCTGCTTCTCCCTCTGACCCTCCTCCCTCTCATGCTCTCTGTCTCTCATTCTCTCTCTCTCGCAAATAAATAAAATCTTAAAAAAAAATTTAAAAAAATTGATACTTAAAAACTCATTATTCACATACTGTATAATTTGTGATTCATCAATTAACAAAAGAAGTTTCTTTTCTACCTTGGCCTCCTTCTCAGCAAGGAAACTGCAGATTGGATCCTGTATTGTTTAAAAAATAATGTAACACTGCCCTGGAGGTGTTGCTAGTATTTTTGAAGCTATAGCAGCCAGCTTTTAAATTTTTTAAAAATATACTTACAAAAATAAGACTTTCTAGTGTTTAAACAACTCGACAGGACTTTATATTAAAGTGTAGCCAGTTGATTATTATATTTTATATTTTTTAAAATGTGATTTGGGGTCTTGAACACTTTTAAAGGCTAGGGTAACTTGTGTATTTATAATGATAGTAGAACACGTTGTTACCTTTAAGCAAAAGTTGCAAGTAACATGGACTATTGGAGTTCAAAAGGGGGGCTATTTCCTTCCTAAGGGCAATTTTATACACATCAGCATATATACGGGTGGCTGATGCCTGCCACTGCTCACTGTTCTGAGCCCTGAAGAGTAGAAAGTTTAGTAACTTGAATGGGCTCTTAAAACATACACAAAAGATATGGGACAGGTACATTCCTTGTGACTGAAAAAATTGTGTGCAGGCCCAATAACACAAAGGAAAGGAGGGGTGGGTGTTTTTATTTCCAAAGCTCTTATGACTAGAGCATAAGAGTCTTCAGACACACGTGCTAATTCTACCACCTCATTTTTACGTGATCTTGGGCAAATGATTTCACTTTTTAAAGTTTCCATTTTCCCCTCTTCCAATGGGCTTAATAATTGGAGCTCCTAGGTAGATTATCTCATAGGGCTACTTCATTAAATTACATAATCCATGTCAATTTTTTAAGATAATGCCTGGCATAAATTAAGATAGCAATCAATTTTGGGGTGCCTGGGTGGCTCAGTGGTTAAGCGGCCTTACTCTTGATTTCAGCTCAGGTCATGATCTCAGAGTAGTGAGATGGAGCTCCAGGTCGGGCTCCATGCTCAGCAGGGAGTCTGCTTGAGATTCTCTCTCCCTCTACTTCTGCCTCTCCCCACATTTGCATGCTCTCGCTCTCTCTCAAATAAATAAATAAATCTTTTAAAAAGATATCAATCAATTTTTAGCTGCTGTTATCACTATAATTAACACACTATTCTTCACTTGGCAGGCAATAATTACTGTTCAAATTCATCCTAAACATGTAGAGACTTTTCTAAAATATTTAGCAATCTTAAAGGGTAAGATATTTTGAATTTTCTTATCTGTTATTTTTTTTAAAGATTTTATTTATTTATTTGAGAGAGAGAAAGAGAGAGCACAAGCGGAGAAGAAGGGCAGAAGGAGAGGGACAAGCAGACTCCCCGCTGCTGTGTTGGGGAGAAGGCAGACACTTAACTGACGAGCCACCCAGGTGCCCCTTCTTACCTGTTATTATAAAACCTTTAGGCAGGGCAATCTTCTTAAAAGCCTTTATTATTATTGTTATTATTATTGGTGTTGTTTTGAAGATCCTTTGATGAATACAATTTCAGAGTTCCTTGTCTCTTAAATTTTGGTTGGAATGAACTATTTGAATCTACAAGACACAGTGTAGTTTAGTCATGCAACCAAAAGCTTTTGGTTACATTCAAGAATAAACAAAACCAAACAAAAAGACTTTAGGCAGTGGTTGCAGCCCCTTGAAAATTAGCTGTGAATTAGGATTACTAGCATACTTATAATGGATTTTATGGTCTGGATTACACTTAATATTTACAATTATGACTTTAATCATAGTCACTGCATAATTCCTGAGCAATATGAGATTCTCACTGTAGAGACAGGAGAGACACTAGGACTCACCTTTAATAATGAAGCAGTTTTTGCACAGGGGAAGAAAAAAACAATAAAATGTAAAGGAAACCCACAGACTGGGAGAAAATATTTGCAAACCACATATCTGATAAAGGATTAATATGCAAATCATACAAGGAACTCATGCAGCTCAATAGCAAAAAAACAAACAATCTGATAAAAAAAATGCCCAGGGGACCTATATAGACATTTTTTTCAAAGAAGACATACAAAAGACCAACAGTACATAAAAAGGTGTTCAACATCACTAATCATCAAGGAAATGCATATCAAAACCACCATGAGCTATCACTTACACCTGTGAGAATGGCTATTATCAAAAAGACAAGAGATAAGTGTTGGCAACAATGTGGAGAAAAGGAAACCTCTGTACACTGTTGGGGGGAATGTAAATTGGTGCAGCCACTCTGGAAAACAGTATAAGCGTTCCTCACAAGGTTAAAAACAGAGCTACCATATGATTCAGCAATTCCACTTCTGGGTGTATAGCTGAAGAAAATGAAAACAAGATCTGGAAGAGGTACCTCTACCGCCATGTTCATGGCAATATTATTCACCATAGCCAAGATATGGAAACAACCTAAGTGTCTGTCAGTGAATGAGTGGATGAAGAATATGTGGTACATACAGACTGGAGTTTTATTCAGCCATTAAAAAAAAGAAAATTCTCCCATTTGCAACAACAGGAATGGACCCTGAAGGTATTGTGTTAAGTGAAATAAGTCAGACAAAGACAAATACTTCACTATCTTGCTTATATGTAAACAAAACAAAACAAAACCCTCCACAAACTCATGGAAACAAAGGATTAATATTAGTGGTTGCCAGGGGCAGAGATAATGGATGAAGGTGGTCAAAAGGTATAAACTTCTAGTTATGACATAAGTAAGTTCTGGGGATATATAGAGTAACTATAGTTAAGACACTGTGTTGTACACTTGACAGTTGCTAAGGGAGTAAATCTTAAACATTCTTATCACAAAAAAAGGAATGATAATTATGTGAGGTGATGGAAGTGTTAACTAACTCTAATGTGGTAATCATTTTGCAATATATAAACGTATCAAATCAGCACGTTTCGCACCTTAAACAACATTATATGTCAATTATATCTCAATAAAGCTGAAAAAAAAAAATAAAGGAGCAGCTACATTAGACTGAATGCATGAGTACCTGGGGTACTTTGTTTATTCTTTGTTTCTTATATAAGTGACAGTTGATTAAGACTGAGTAAAAATGTAGCTTTTCAGCTTGTATTCTACTATACTTCCTAGAATTAATTCTTCCCTTTTATTGTATTTCCTTTTGCTGATTTTATTTCAACAACAGAAAAAATATATTCCCAAGAAGGATTTCACTTATGGTTACACTTCTGGACCTTTTGGGATTGATTAGACCTCCCCAACTTGTTTTCTCAGAGAAAACAGAATCTTTAAAGCCTGTAGTGGAACGTTCTCTGTGCAAGGTTTCCCTCTTCACCATTTAAGCCTATATTAAATCAGTGATTTCTGACAAAGATTTCTCTTGAGCATGGTAGTCATTAATTAAGTATTTCTGGAGTGGTTCGTCATACATTGTATCTTCTTAAATTAATATAAAATAGGAAGTTTGATTGATTTAATAACAGACTTTAAAATTCATATCTACCTTATCAGAAAAGATTTCCATAAAGGTTAGAATTTTTTAAAAAGATCTTAAATTTAATGCAAAAACAAACACAGAAAAAAACAACAATGACAACAAAATTTAAGGTCTGTCTTTTGGATTTCTAGAATCACTTATTTTTTTTTTTTAAGTGACTTGTGTAGGCCTTTAGAAGGTGACCAGTAGTAAGGCAAGCCTTTATTAGGTCTTTGTGTCATATGGAAAGATTTAATTTTACTTTAATATTTTACTATTACTAAAACATTTGTCTCTATGGAAGACTGATCTTCAGAAACACGCACACACAAATATACACACACAACTTTGTTGTCACAACCTATAAACTTGAGACCCCAGTGGACCTTCATGTGCAGACTTCTAAGATAAAAGTACCTCCCACCTAAACTCACTGATGATACCTGAATGTTGGAGACAATCCAACTGGGGTTATTAGTAAGTGTCTAGATGAAATATAGGGGTATTGATGGCACCTACAAGCCTATTTCAAGGCTGCTTGGCTTATCTTTTAGTACTGTCATCCCATAAGGCCCCATTCTTACACCTACCTCATGGTTTTATGTCTGTCCAATGCTTTCCTTCTTTAATTAAAAAATATATATTGACAAATAAAATGAATAATAAGACAAACATGTGCCTACCTCCCAAAGTGATCAAATGTTACTTCTTTTCATATTTGGTTCTTTTTGAACTTCCTACACTTCTCTCTCAATAGTGTAGTTGGCTGATCCCATTGGAATGGCAATATTCAGAAAAAACCTGGCACATGCAGTGGCAGATAGCATGTTATCATTATTATTAGAAAGATTCACGAAAATGGATTAAGATGAAGGGAAATGCTTATATTTTCAGGTTAGGCATTTTTCAGGGCACAAATACATGATACTTTTCCATTTATGACCTTTTCCTCAGATAAGTGACACACTGGTCTCAGAAAATTAGCTCATAAGCATAATATAAGGAATGGTGAGTTTAGAAAATATGCATTTATCTAAATTAGCTTGAGAAAGAACATGATGAACATATGCAGGGTTATGGAGGGAAGTGAATATGCTGGAACTTGACATGATAAACTCTTCCTAAGGCTATAATGATGATGGGGAAGTAATGCATAGGCTAGATTCTCTAATTCAGCACCACTCAAAATTCTCTCATCCCAAAGCTAACAACACTTATTCCCTTTTCAGAAAAAAAGCACAAATGAGGGGCACCTGGGTGGCTCAGTCGTTAAGTATCTGCCTTCGGCTCAGGTCATGATCCCAGGGTCCTAGGATCAAGCCCCACGTTGGGCTCCCTGCTCGGCAGGAAGCCTGCTTCTCCCTCTCCCACTCCCCCTGCTTGTGTTCCCTCTCTCGCTGTGTCTCTCTCTGTCAAATAAATAAATAAAATCTAAGAAAAAAAAGCACAAATGAGAGGTTTAGGCTAACAATAAAGCTCTATAAACTTCAGGAAGAAAACTAAAACAACATGCATCAAAGCTTCTTTTTAGCACTGATTGAGCTAAGCTGATGGGGTGAGGTAGATATTGAGCTTAAAATTTGAGTCAAATGCATTTTTTTGTTGTTGGCTAGAAAGTGCCCTGGACTATTTTGTCTGAAAAATCATTTTTAATGATTATTTCACAATTTTGGAAATCCAGTCAAAAATATATTCTCTCAGAGCTTTAGTGTCTTCATCTGTAAAGAGAACAATTCATCTTGAGAAATTGTTATCGAGACAAAATGGAATTATAAGGGTACTTTTTAATACAGGCACATTGTTAATTGTTATATAAAGATATTATCAGTTGAAATACAGATAACTCATATGTTGCACTAGAAATGTACTCTCAACTTATTTCATCATTAGTCCTTGATTTTGGAAAGCTGTCTTAATGGTGGTGGCTCTGTCTGCTTAGTTAAACAAAAGAAAGGAAGGAAAGAAGGAAAGGATGGAGGAAGGAAGGGAGGAAGAAAGGAAGGAAGGGAGAAAATAAAGAAACAAAGGGAAAGGGGAGGAAAGAAAAGCTCTCCTAATTCCTCAAGTATCTTAGATCTGTAATGGGCAACATTACACTCTCTAACATCAAAATATAGGAAAAGTTCAAGAGATACAGACAAAGCCTATTAGGAAATTAAGTTTGTCTAAGAACTGATTCCTTTTCAATCAGGTATCTTCTAAAAAGTCAAGATGTATTGACACACTGAATACAATTTGCTGATTTGCAATAACTTTTCTCAATATGGCCCACTATTTAGGAGATACCAGCATTAACACCAACAAGAGAATTGCACATGTAACAGCCCAAAATGCAAACATATGTAGCCAAAGTACCAGCAAATACTTTAGAATTAAAGAAACATCACACACACATACACACACACACCCTCACACACAAGAGAGAAGACACTGAATAATTTTAGTTATACTCTTTTTTACATGCTCCATAACATTGCTACTTTAATCTATACTCTGTCTTTTTAAAAAAATTAAAAATTAATCTTTAGGTGAAAATGTTTATCTTTAGGTCCAAATAATTAAGCTTATAAGAAATTATGAATATCATTTATCAAGAATAAATATGGCTTAGTTGTGCCACCAATTTAAAGCTTATTCCAGGTCTATATTTAAATCTGCAGAACAAATAAAATTCTCCCTAAATTTTAAAGGAAATTTAAAGAAAAAGACATTTAAAATATATATACTAATGGTAATACATATTTTCATTTCATTGGAGTACAGTGAAATGCTTTTGGCTATCTATATGTATAAATTAGTATGTGATGACTCATATTCTAAAAGGTCTTTCACATTGGAAAACTTTATCTCCATGTGTGAGACACTGTCTTAGGTACTAATGATACAAAAAAAGTCCCTGACCTCAATATACTGGGAGATAACTCTTGTATTAAAAGAATTACAATTTAGTTAGGTAAATACTGCAACAGAGTGTGCACGGAGCCTAAGAAAATTCAAGGTAGGTAGCCCTAAACCAGACTCATTGATGTCGAAGCTGAGAGTTGACACATGAGCAGGAGTTGGCTGGGAAAAAAATGGTTCTACTTGTGCAAACAGGAAAGAGAGTACTTTCCAGGCAGAGAAAATAGCAAGTGCAATCTTCATACTTCCATGACTCCTCTCTACCTACCCAACTCTGTAAATAAGGCTTTACACTTTACACCTTTATGCCTTAGCTCTCTAAGAGCTTTTTTCTCTTTGAACACAAACTTCATTTCTTTATTCTCAATGTCCTGAACAGGGCTTAGCAGTTAATAAATAATGAGCAGGCAACCTGGTATAGTGGAAAGAACATTGAATTTGGGGTCAATTTTAGTTTAAATTCCACATTTGGTACCTAATAGTATGACATAGGGTGAGTTATATAATCTTTTGAGACTCAGTTTCCTAATCTGTAAGATGGGTATAACAACATCGTCCCTTTGAAAGATGTTATGAGGAGTAAATGAGATGATAAATATAAAGTATGTATTAAGGCATCAATTTTAGAATAAGTATTCAATATAGGATGGTTGTGGAGGAGAGATTTCTAGCTATTTTATCAATCTTTATTTTACCCTTCTCTTTAGTAAAAGAATGCATAATTTCCAGTTGAGCACTTAACCTTCTGAGATTATAATTATGTTTCCCAGCCTACCTTGGATCCAGAAGTGATAATATGGATAAGTTCCGACCAGTGGGAGATTAGTGGAAAACTTAGTTTCTTCCTGCAGATTGGAATATGGACACAATGGCTGGAAATTAAGGAATAATTTTAGCCCATGAGATGGATGGTAGAGATTTAAGAAGAAGGGAGTGTGAATCCTTTATTCCATAGTCCATTCTAGAAGCCCTAAAGACCCTACTTCTGAACTTTTTTCAAGAGAGGATAAAACCATATTAATTTTTCTTTTTCTGATATCAACTACCACAGTGATAGTAGTAGTTAGTAGTAGTACTGGTAGTGACGGCAGCAGTAGTTATTAGTAGTGGTAATAGTAATATAGGTGGTAACTGAGTATTCCAATGGGTTCTGAGAGAGTGTAGTACAGTTTGCTAGGGCTGGAATGAAGATAGAGTTGAGTGAAAGAGTCAGATGAAAACTAATAATTCATGTTAAGAACTGTGGATTTTAACCACTGATTCATTTTAAGCAGGAGAATAAAATTTTCAAATTTCACGTGAGATAGCTCACTTGGCCTAGGGCAAAAAGGGTTTATACGCATTCTGCCCTGAGATGAAGAGATTGGATTCAAGGAGTCTAGTTAGCAGGTTCACCCAGACATTCAAAAGAGAGCTACTCATAGTCTAAACAGAAGCAGTGCGTGCAGGCATGGACATGGGTGGCTGGTCCTAGACACTGCAAGAGAGATTGTGTAAAGGACTCTTTTGATGTCGGGTATGAGTTAAACAGAGGAGGCAAGAACAAGTCTGTTTCTGAGTTTGGGAATTACTGGCAGAGTGCATATTTGGGATGCAAGATGATTTCTATTTTGGAAATGCCAAGAGAGGTACCTGAGGAACATTCATTTTGAGATGTCTAATAGGTGTTTAGGCATTCATCATCATCATCACTGCCACCACCACCACCACCATTATCATCATCATTAGCCTCATATCCATCTAAACCAAATTATTATGAGAATTGTTAAATAAACCCTTTGCATAAATGTGAAAAATAGAAATATTTTCTAGAAGTGTGTGGTATTATTTTTTAAACTATTTAAAATCTACTAGGTTAGTTTTAGAAGGATGGCATGCTATAGTAACAGAGAATTCAATAGTCACCATGACTTTCAATAATTTTTTACAAGGAGCTTTTACTTGGTTGAAAAAAACATATCAGCCATATAATCTTGGGCAAATAACTATTTCCTCATCTGCAAAATAGGCATGCTGATTCCTACTCTAAAGAATATCAGTAAAATTCATTGAAATGTTTCATAAAGGGCAGGCCACCTATAAACATTTTGATATACTCTTTATGGTGTCATTTTAAGCACAATTTTAATGTTTTCCAAACCTCTATTTGTTACATGTTAAGGTTGTACAAGATGATATCTATGGCTCTATGATTTCCCAAATTAACATTTTAACACTCAGTTTTTCATTGTCTTGTTAAGGCTTTTCTCAATTGTAGGGAATAATGACTCAAAGTACTTCAACTAAAGAGGAATTCAAGAAAAAGACACACCTACTGGAATCTGAACACAAAAGTCATCTGAAACAAAGCAACTACACTCCCCATGCTTCTTCTGAGTCTGCAAAGCCACGCTCACACTGTGTCTGTCTCTGTCATTCCTTCTCTTTCAATGAATCCACATTTCTATTTCATTTTTCTCTGAAGACCAACTGCTCTACTTAGTCACTGCTTCTATTTTCTCATAACTTAAACTTGCAAATGGATCTTGACTTCTTGTGGCCTCAACTCAACCTCTTCCCATTCTTGTTATATGATTTTGACCAAACATAGTACAAAACATGGCACCTGCCTCTCAGCAGAGTCCTGGCAGCAGATCCTTTGTCAAAATGGTGTGGGAAGGTGAGCAATGATCATCTCTATTAAGTCTTACTGCATCATCAAAGTTATTCCAGGCAAAACTAAAGCAAAAACATAAGAAGTCAGCAAAATGAGTTTGACTATTTCTTCATCTATTTTGTGCATTGAGTATAGACAGCCTGAAATTATGTAAGCCAAGAACAAAACCTTTCTAAAATATAGGGTGATGATAGGTAGGAGAGAAATAGAATTGAATGAGGATTAGAATTTAAGCATTGGCATTAGGAATGTAGTTGGAGTGGAAAGCAGTTGTAAGGAGAATATTACACAAATAACATTTTTAAAAATAAAAGGTTTTGGGGCACCTAGGTGGCTCAGTTGGTTAAGCATCTGCCTTTGGCTAGGGTCATGATCCCAGGATCCTTGGATCAAGCCCAGCATCAGGCTCCTCCTCAGTGGGGAGTCTGCCTCACTCCCCTCCCCAAATAAATAAATAAAATCTTTAAAAAAATGTTTTTTTCCTAATCAACAAAGAAATAAAAATCCCCAAACATTAGTCTACAACACACAGCAAAAACAAACCAAAATTTATTCTTTGATCACCAATAACCTGAGAATCAAGAGAACTTTGTTGTCATTTAGGTAATTTAGGCCACCATGGTTTTCCTGAAGATCCCCCTTTAGAACAAGTAATTTATACTTTGGTGGTATCATACGGAAGACTAGGTGGCTAGTATCTGAATATATGAAAATGAAGTTTCAGGCATATCTCCAGGACATTTACTCACCTTCATTTCATCCCACTGTAATATTCCTAGTGCAGCACTAAATAATACAATTAATCTTTCACAATCCAGTTAGTATTTCAACAAAAGACTTACATGCTTCACTGATATTTTGGTGACTGCTTCTTGAGTTTACTGATAGACCCAGGCAAAAAGTCTACTAATTTTCTTTTTTATCGGTTGTCTAAATTATTATCAACAATTTATTAGCCATTAAAATATCAGAATTTATCTCTGATTTAGCAATACAATTTTCTTGATTCCTAGATTCACTTTTTACCCTTATGCAGATTTCTCAAAAATCTAGTCCAATTCAATATAAAGGATAACCAGCAACTCAGATCCAATGCACAGCTAATAAATGCATGGCTCTTGCCATTTTAATAAAATACAAAATAAGGAAAATATCAAGAAAGTAAACTATTAGTTTTGTTTTTAAAAAACTTAAGCTTCCAGAGGACAAGAACGTTATCTAATATATATAGAACGTGGTGCACAGTTGGCATTGGATATTAAAATTCAATATTTACAAGTGGAACATAATTTACTGAGCCATTCCAATGCACAAGCAAATGGAATGTATTGAATATCTTGGGATTACTGAAATGCACTTTGATTTTATGCAACATCTTGTTAACTTTATCTGTTTTTCATAGCTCTTTTCCATTAGAGGGAGGGCGAGGGGAAAATTGGATCAAGGTCCTGGTTTTTAATACTAGGCATCAACACTATGAAAAAAATCAAAGACACATTAATAAACTAAATATTACCTCCCACTGCTCTCTGGCTACCAGGCACACACAGTTCTTTCCATTGCACTCCTAAGAGGGCCTTCAATAAAGTAAAACTGTGAGTTTGACATTTCTCTTGCTCGCTGCCAGGAAGTTCTAAATTGAGTCCCAGTTGTTTTTCAGATTAATCCATTGGAGAGAACAGAATCTGAACACAGTATTTTACAACTTTTTGAAAATTCATTTAGGCTAAATTTAGGTTTGAGTATATACGTAATATACATATGCCCTTAATTATAAAACATTCCCCTTACATCAAGCACACACTAGTAACATGTCTGTCAAAAAGACAACATAGGCATTTTTAATATGTAAGAACAAATTTGCAATGAATAATAGAAGCCAAATGTTTATAAAAATATATAGCCAAAACACGTTATATTTTAAAAATTGGGCCGCTTACAAGAATTAACCTATTTCCTCTCCTAAAGTCATAAAAGGGAGAAAAACATCTAGTCACAGCTTAGCTATTTGTGTTACATCTGGGAAGAAAATAGTACTTTTTATGAAACCTTACTCAGTGAGACTTCATGCTTTGTTTGAGTCTTCTTCATTCATATGTCAACCAGGTAAACGCACAACAAGGTGCATTTTAAAATCAAAAGATGCTAGTGATTTCCATATTTGCTTTCTGATCTTTTCCAACACACTCTGGGAATGGCTCCCCAGGAAGGGCACCGCAAAGCCTTCACCGGCGAAGAATGCAGTGGGTTCATTCCCTGGATGTACGCTGCATGAAGCACATTACACCTGGGCAATTCCTATTGATAGAAATTGAATGGAATTGCACTTCCAGGCTTTTTAAGAGCTTATTTGGTGCTTCACATGAGACTTTATTAAAAATAGCGCAGCTCTCAAAAACCTTTTAAGGCAATGGATGCTTTTTAAAAATCTAATAAATATGGATGGCTGATTAAGGAATGTATTTTATATACTGTATGTTAATGCTGTTTTTTTCTCTTCATTTTCCATCTTCCTTTTTCCTTGCCTTTTCTGAGGGTTTCTAGTAATAAACTGACTTTTTTTTAAAGGTTCCGCTATTATCTATACCACAAATTCCTTCATCCTAGTGGGAAATCTGTCCTCTTTCAACCCTACTCTAATCATAAATAAATAGCAGTTTCACATTATTGAGAACTCACCAAAAAGCAGGCCAAATTCATTTTCCTAACCACCTTTCAGGTAGATATTATCCCCAGTTTACACAGTAGAAACTGAGGCTCAGAATGTTTATTAATTTGCTCAATATTTCAAATGTACTAGTTTGGCAAGGTCAATATTTGAAAATAGGCTTCTGGTACTTATGATTATTGATGTAGTGATAATAGTAATGTTAGGTACTTTGCAAAGTAGTTCTCCTATACTGTCTCCTCTAATCCTTACTTGATTGTATGAGTCTCATATTCTGACTCCTAAGTTGGTGCTCTTCCCTTTATGAACAAGCAAAGTTGACCAAAAATTAAGGGTTTTGTTGAGCAACATTCAGGTGACCTTGCAATGGGAGTAAATGATAGTAACTCTCCTTATGTACTTGGTGTTTTCTAGATGGTTCTGAAAGCAAGGAAAAAAATGTTCCCCTAAATCTTGTTCCAGAAAATTGCATATCATTGTCTTCTTCCCCAGCCGATTCCAGATTTAGATGTTTACAAAGAGAAATTTCTTTTGAAAACTCATTTTCAGAAAACTTTTTGTTTGTTTTTGTTTTTTTGTTTGTCTTCAACTCAGGAAACTTGAGCAGAAAATAGAAGAGTCGGTAAAGTGACAACTGGGATGATATGAGCAAAGTGGGGGTGGGGCTCTTGGAAACCCATACACACCTGGAAGCTCCAGAGGGAGCCCAACAAAGCTTCCCAGGTGAGACTGAGGGTCAGGTTTTCCAGAGTGCACTTGTCTGGAGGGGTGCTGAGAGCACAGAAAAATCTGTTTCCCAGGTTTACTGTTTATTAAATGGGGGTGAGAGGAGGTTTTTGCCCAATGTCAAACTATCTAAGTAGGTGATAAATTAAACCCTTCTTAAAAAGCACTGAAACTTATAACTTCAGTGAAATCCTTGTGGCAGAGGAATAGGCCTTAGTTGAGATGACTGCCTCATTCTTAATTGAAGATAACCAGGGATGATTCTCAACCTCCCACCTTTTATGGTCTTTCTTCTCTTTAATCTATATTGTTTCTAATTCTACCAAAGGTGAAGGAGAGGCTCCATCATCCTCATTACTGTATTATATCCAGAGGGTGAATTATTGTTCTAGCTCTAAATCATTTGTTCAGATTTTCCTAGAAGATATCATCTTCTCCCATTTTATTTTATTGCATTTCTGCTAAATACTCTCTAATTTTTAATGTTCCCATAAATATGAATCCCCAAATCATAAAGATCATTTTACCTAAATACCACTGAAAGTGATTATTTCTTAAAATACATACTCTATCAAGTTCACCATTTTGTAACCTATTAAATGTAATTTAACTTAAAAGTTTATTTATATATATATATTTTCATGTAAAACAAGTCAGCAAATAAAATCTAAAATAAGAGTCCCTTAAAAGTAATGTTTCCATAATTTTAGAGGTTCTAGAATACAAATAATTTACATAGAACAAGTTAAAATTGCATTATAAATGAGGACTTATACTCAATAAAATCTTTTGATAAGTAAAAAATATTTATTTTGTGCATAGAAAACAATGATTTTATTTTAAACTGATAGGAATTAGCCATGACTAAGTATATGTAATTTATTAAGTGACTGCTTATAGGTCATCAGAAAGTAGTTTAAAGGACCTTTTGGAGAAAGATCTTTTTTAGATAAAATGTTTCTTTCTGTGGTGACCTGGTCTGATGTGGTTGCTGAATTCATAGCTCTCATCTCTTTGTCTATATCCATGGGATAAAAGGATGACTTCTACACTTCATGACACAGACTCCATTAAACGCTTACTGCCTCACATAGGGACCAATTTTTTAAGGCAGGGTAGTAATATAATCTTTGGAAGACTGGATCTCGTTATCTGTTTCACAACAGCCTTTTGAAAATTATTTTGGTCAATTCTTTTTCCTTTTTAGATCACCGACTAAAAGAATAAGGTCCTTCTACTCTGTACATTTCTCTTTATCTATATAAGACATTTATCTATATGACTATTTCATTATAAGAATATACCAAAACACATCCTAAAAATTAATCAATGAATTATTTTTCTATGTGGTAAAAATTAATTGTATTAACTTTTTATTTCTTGTTTTCCTATTCAAATATCATCTTCTTAAAAGAGGGACACTAAGAGAAAAATTGAATGAATTCTGTCTTGTCAGAAAAATTTCTTCTGGGGTGCCTGGGTGGCTCAGTCATTAAGCGTATGCCTTCAGCTCAGGTCATGATCCCAGCGTCCTGGGATCGAGCCCCACATCGGGCTCCCTGCTCAGCAGGAAGCCTGCTTCTCCCTCTCCCACTCCCCCTGCTTGTGTTCCCTCTCTCACTGTGTCTCTGTCAAATAAATAAATAAAATCTTAAAAAGAAAAATTTCTTCTGCTAAGATATTTTTCTTGAAAAAAAAAGAGCCTTATTAATGTGTATCAATTAGAAAGATACTTTTGAATTTGTGCATCATATGAATAATGGAGTATTTTTAAATAATCAAGAAGCCATGATGCTCTTTAGAGAGGACAATGAATAGAAGTCTGTATACCACTTTATCATGTAAACTAGGAACAATGCAACTAGCAGAAAATATTAATTTATGCTAATAAACTATAAAACTATTTTTAACTAATTTTAAACTAATAAAAACTATTTTTAAGAAATGACAATTCCGGGGCACCTGGGTGGCTCGGTTGGTTAAGCGACTGCCTTCGGCTCAGGTCATGATCCTGGAGTCCATGGATCGAGTCCCGCATCGGGCTCCCTGCTCGGCAGGGAGTCTGCTTCTCCCTCTGACCTTCCTCCCTCTCATGCTCTCTGTCTCTCATTCTCTCTCTCAAATAAATAAATAAAATCTTAAAAAAAAAAAAAAGAAATGACAATTCCCATTTTTTTCTATTCCTATAAATTCTCTGTTTCTTCATTATATCATCTGCTTCTGCTACTGGGCAAACATCACTAGTATGAAATTTATAGGGAGGAAAGCGTAAGAGAAAAACATAAGATTTAGGAGAGCATTTTACTTTTTCCTGGGAATTAGAAAAATAAACAAGTTTAATTTTAAGACTACCTTACCTTAATTCAGTTCTTAGAAAATTAGCAATTCATGCCAGCATAGATTTAAAGCAGTTAAACCAAAAAATTAGTTATAAATACATTGTGAAGTAGAAACTCCTTTGGAAATGTGATCTAAAGTATAAATAAAGAGAACTGGAAATGTCAGAAAGAATAGTCACTACTTTTTCTTAAATGTCCATGTTTTACTCATATCATCTCATTATATCCAGTCAAATATCCAGCAAGATGGGCATTTGGATTCTCATTTTATAGTTGGGTAAACTGAGGCTCAAAATGTACAAACATTAAAATGTTTATAAAAGATCATTCAAATATTAAGTGGCAGAAAGAGAATTTGAACAAATTTTAGAGAGGAAAAATGTGAGTGAGATTGGAATCCATTTAATAGGTTAAATAGAATTGATGGTGTTTCAAATATAGGTAGAACTAAAAAAATTCATTTATAGACTGCACAAATGAGAATGCCTATGAATCTCCAAAATGCCCACTTAAAACCTTTCAACCAAAAGAACTCTTCCTAACCATAGCTGACAAGAAGATCCTCAGAGATCTGATGACACTATTAATGAAGAGTCAATTGCTACTTCTATACTTCTAGGCAGTTAGGTTCCCATCTGTAATTGAATACTTTACCATGAAATCTGGGATCAGAATTTTGGAATCTCTCTTCTTCATGTGGAATCACGGTAATGGCAATGTGCCCATCACTTGTTTTATATATCCCTTTTATTATTTAACTAAAATTAATAATTTAAAAAACAGGCAATAAGAGGAACATTAAATTTTTTTTTAAGATTTTATTTATTTATTTATTAGAGAGCAAGCAAGAGAGAAACAGCGTGAGAGGGGAGAGGGTCAGAGGGAGAAGCAGGCTCCCCGCTGAGTCAGGAGCCTGATGTGGGGCTCGATGTGGGGCTCTATGTGGGGCTCGATGTGGGCCTTGATCCCAGGACTCCGGGATCATGACCTGAGCCGAAGGCAGTCACTTAACCAACTGAGCCACCCAGGCGCCCCTTAGAAACATTAAATTTTGAATGGTGAGAAAAAAGAATTTGGGTCTTAGCCCCTTGGAATTCATCTGCATGGTCATAGAGTTGAAAGCTTCCTTGATGTTACTATTCTTTTAACCTATGTGCCCATTAAAAGCGCTTGTCCTGGCCAAGGACTCAACTTAGCAATTATGGTTCATTGAAGTAAAGAATGTTTGTGTTTATATTAAATTCCTTGATGAGATAACACTTTGGTAAGTGACACAGTATTTTGATAAACATATTTTACTCCATTACATTTCTTTTTTCATTACATTTCTGAGTATCAAAAACATCTTGCTTTGTTTCTTGGGATTTGAAATTAAATATACAAATGGGAAATGAAGGTAGAGCAAGAAAGTTGTAGTAATTACTTTCATGTAAGGATGCATAATGAAAAGCAATGGAATTCTCAGAGTGACTAACAGGAAGTCACTTTTCTGCTCACAGTGGTTTAGTTTCTGGGTAATGTGATTTTATTAGTAAAGATGAAGTTATAACAATTTACTCTTAGAATTTTATTTCCATATCTACTGAACACTAGTTTACATGGAATTATAAGATCAACCATCCTTCCTAAACTGAAATTATTTCACTTTACAAGTGTTCGCAAATCTCTCTGTTCCCACTGCTGATTTTAGTTCTTATTAACCCTTTTGTAGGCTGTGATGGTAGCATACAAGAGTCATCCTGCTTCTCCTCTGCACAACTTCTAGAGAGATTTTCTTAGCAAAGTCAGGGACTATGTGGTGCAAAAGGGGTAATGGATCCCCAATAACTACAGGAAAAAAAATCACTACTCCTAGGCATGCTATTCATGTCTTTCTGTGATCTGATCTCAACCTATATTTCCTTTCTCACCTTCTAAGAAGATTTTATTCACTGTCTTCCAACTCTACCATTTACTTTTCTGCCTCAAGAATGTTTTTGCACTTTTCCCTCTACCTGTAGTAATACCTCATTTCTATCACAATAATTTAAGGGCGTGTGTTGTGATGAACACTGGGTGTTATATGCAACTAATGAATCATTGAACACTACCTCAAAAACTAATGATGTACTATATGTTGGCTAATTGAACATAATAATATAAAACAAAACAAAATAAAACAAAACAAAAAAAACCTTATTTACCTTCTAAAATGGAGTTCAAAGTTTATGTTGGCCATGAAGTCTCTTCTAATCTCCCTCTGTCCCTCATACTTGGAATTTATCTTATGGCTACTGTGCTTCCAACATGTTTCTCAATCCAATGATTTAGCTCTTTCTCCTCTGGGTTATATTTATTTATGCACCTCCTATTTTGTTTACTAAATTTGAGGTTTCCTGAGATTGAGAACTATGTCTTATCAATCTTTATATTCTCTGGAATATCTACCAAATGAGGGAAACATGTTATATTGTAAAGAACTGTTTTTAATTCTGCAGTTAAATTTAAATTCATATAATTATTTGATGTTTTGCTAGCCTGATTAGTTTTTGAAAGCTTTTTAAAATATAATATTCATAATACATTTTGAGAAAATGTCAGACTACAAGATATTAACACTTTTCCCAAATACTGAATTTTTCTCAATGAAAACATTACTACTCTCTCCATGAAAAATTGTTAAGTATAATTGTGGACAATAGCTATTGGTTGGTAATGCAATACCACATTATATAAAGACCTTTTCAACTATAATATTCAGTCATACAATAATTCAGTCATACAACTGTGAGTTGTGCTTACATGGGAAAATAAATGTAATAGAAACACAGTTTCAGGGTCTTTTTTTATCAAATAACTTCTTTATGGAAGTTTCAGAAGCTTTTACAGAAGCAGAATATTAAAGTATTATATAAAAACTAATTTTAAAGAACTGGATTTGTGGGCTATATTTTCTGTTTTTTCCCTTGTATATCTTCAGCCCATAGTACAGAAGGCTGTACTATGAGAGATCCAGTATTAAACATTGGAAAGACTTGTTTATCTTATAGGTGGACTGCTAGAAAAGGTGACTATTTTCAGGCAAAACAGATTTTCTAGCAAAGAGAGGAGGAGGGGCGCCTGGGTGGCTCAGTTGGTTAAGCGACTGCCTTCGGCTCAGGTCATGATCTTGGAGTCCCGGGATCGAGTCCCGCATCAGGCTCTCTGCTCGGCAGGGAGTCTGCTTCTCTCTCTGACCCTCCCCCCGTCTCATGTGCTCTCTCTCTCTCTCTCTCAAATAAATAAATAAAATCTTTAAAAAAAAAAAAGAGAGGAGGAGTGGCATCAAAATGAAGCCAGGATGGAGAGGTGGAAATCAAGGAAGGGAAGGGTAGACAAGGAAAGTAGGAGTGATTTAAAAGGACAATTCCTGGTGTCTATACAAAGTAGACTTGACTGACTCAAAGTGATCAGATAATAAATAATATTTATACCATCTCTATACTCCGTGTGACTTAGAATAAGACTGGATTCTTTTTGGTCATCTACTGAGCTTATATTTCTTTCTAGTCCCTCTGGTAATAATAGAAGGCTTTTTTAAGAAAAAAAAAAAGCTAATGTTGAGTGAATAAATTTCAGGTCTATAAGACATAGAGTGATTGAATACCGTCAAATGCAAAAATGTAGGTTTTACAAAGGATGGGTTTAACAAATTATAAACAAGTGACCTTGACATTGATTTTGAACAAAATTTTATAATTAAAATTTTAAATTAATATTAAAGAATATTGACAGAAAGTTAGAAAATGAAGTTGTAATCACAAGTAAACATATTAAATAAAAATAAATGATGTTAGACTAACCTATCATTTTGTAATAGTATTACTAGGTTAAGAGAAAAGTATAAAGGCTTCAAGGGCAGACATGTTTTCTTGGCTTAAAGACATCTTCAAGAATCTGAGCTCTTTTGAGCCTTCTATTTTGCCATTTTATGGTCTTTGTTTTTGGACTTTCCCTCATGGGAGGTAAGATGGTTGTTGCAGAGAAAAGTCTCAGAGCCTCCCCTTAAGGGATATTTTTGCATCAGGATATTTCTTTCCCAAAAGTTCCGAGCAAACTTGCCTTTAGGTCGTTTTGGCTAAATGACCACATGCCCATGTTCTAGCTCCAGAGCAGTACTGGGGATGTGAGGATCTGGAATTTTTAGCCTCTGTGGGGGAAGGTGAACTCTGCCAGCAAGGAAGAAGTATGGGAAAGGTAATTGAATGGACAGCCATATTAGTAGGATGATGCTACAAACAAAAACAATATTCGGCACCTCAAATATGATAGAAGCTTATTTCATGTTTGTATAGATTTTAAAAGACTTATTCTTAATGAATGCTCAGCTCACTTTTTAAGTTTCAGAGAACCAGGTTCCTTCCATTTTATGACTCATCTAACTTTAACAAATGACTTTTAAGTTCATTGTGCTAACTTGGATCCAGGCAGCTGAAGGGAAAGGAGTGGGGAATGATACTTGCTTCTCAAGCTCCTTGTCCTAAAAGTCATGTGTACCACATCCCAAATCATTCCACTGGTAAGAGCTGATCACTTGTCCTCTCTCTTCTCCACCCAGATGGAAAAGGTTTGAGAAATACAAGCCTTGACTAAGCTGAACTTCCCAGCAGCAACCAAACCATGAACAAGAAGGAAATATGTGAGTAGGATAATCAAACAGTTTGATGGAAGAATGATTGCATTTCAAGAGTTCTGATTATGAATACATTATCACCCCAGAGGGCTATCTCTAACAGGAAATTGCAGGGTATATCAGCATTTTTACTAATGACTTATTTGAGGATATACAATGACACGCTAATCAAATTTTTAGATATCTTGAAATTGAGAGGAAGTGCCAACACATTGGTTGAAAATTCCAGGATCCCCAAAAAGATCTTAAAAGACAGCAATATGGAATCAAAGTGGGGATAAAATTGCTAGAAATAAATATCAATTCTTACAGTTAGGTCATCATATTCAGCAGCACAGTTTAATTGGGGCAAATATTTATTTAGTTCTTATTATATTCAAGGCATTGTGCTAAGCCATGTATGGAATATTGGAAATAAGAGTTAACATATAAAAAGAAAAAAAACAGATTTAGGTGATTGAAAAACCAATATGAATTACTAGTGTAGAGTCTCTCTCTCTCTCCATATATGAGAGTTGTTTGTATATTTGTGTGTACACATATATGTATTGTTTATGTACACATCTTTGGTTAAATTATAACATTTATAATATACAAAATATTCCAGAACATTCTAGACTCTGTTTTTCAGAATTTTGTCTTGGATTCTTGGTATAACAATTTAAAAAGAAAAGTGAACAAGCTTGATTGCTTCTGGAAGTTGTTAAGTGAATTTCAAATAACTCATATGTATTCACTTATTTATTCATTTATTTGTGACTGAGCTCCCATTTTTTTTTCCCTTCAAGAAAGTAAGATGTCAGTATAAATAGCTATGTTATACCTTATGGCATAAGGTATAACAGGAGAAATGCTTTAAAAAATGATGTTAATAAAATTAGTGGAGTGAGAGAACAGAGATTTCTCCCAGCAAAAATGATAAGGAAGAGATTTATAGAGTGGGAGATAATTTGGGTTGTCCCTTAAAGATAGATAAACTAGGATATAGTCAAAAGGAAAGAGAGGTGGGATTGTATTACAAAGAAGGAGGACAGAAACTGTAAAACAGAGATATCACGAGAACTGTAAACTCTTTTTAGTGGCAGCTTGAGTTGCAGGAAGGAAATAATGGGGGAAACAGCCATTAACTTATTTTGAGATAAAACTGGAGGGATATTTTTGCAACAAAAATGTTGGGTTAAAGCTTTTGAATTTTATTCAGGATGTAAGCAATCAACAAGCAATACTATCTTTTTACTATTCATGAAATAGAGGCTATAAAGGTCATAAAGATTTTACATGTGTTTATATGAGAAATGGGTAAACAATAACAACAACAAAACAATGAAACAAATACCTGGAGATATTTAACCTCCAGAAGAGAAAATTTATGGTATGAAGCACTATTAATCCTATTCACCTTTTTTTGTAAGATCCTATACCATCCCATACCATAAACTAAGACCAACAGTGAGAAATTGCAGGAAGGCTATATTTTGGAGGTAGGGTGTGTGTGTGTGTGTGTGTAAACATCTCATTACCAACAAAAATACCTTACATGTATAATAAACCAAACTTGAAAGGGTTTAAACCCAAGTCTGTGCCCATTTGCTGGGGCAATATAGGAGGGTGATCAAAACATCTGGAAAGTGAGACAGGGAAGTCTAAGATTTCTGTTCCAAACCTAGAAGCACTATGATTTCATAAGATATGGAAATTTCTTCACATTTCTTTTTATGAAAAAATTATCATTTTCTGGGATTTTGGGGGGATTTTAATTCACTTAAAATTTAGGATTAATTCTATCTAAAATGATTGACTGAATATTAGCTATTAACTGAAGAAGGTTCTATAAAGAGTTAATAGAAACATGAAAAGCTTCCATCTGGCCTTTTCATAATCAGTTTTAAAAAGACAAACATTATAAAACAAAACAGAAATACACTGTTCAAACCTAAGCTACCCAGGACATTTATAGCGTAGAGAAGTAATAAATTGTCACTTTTTAATAAATCTTTTTAAGAGGCAAATGTTTGGATTTATTTCACTGTTTCATAATTGTTTTAATTCTAGTTAGTGAAAAGAGATCATTCACTGTTGCTCCAAATCAACACAAGCCTCAAACAATTCCTAAACAGTTGTCTTACAACAGAGCCTAGCTTATCATACAGAATCTGAAATTTTCATTGTGTTGTTGGAGGGTGTCCATAACTGACACACATCTTACTTATTAAATATTAGCCTCCCAAACTTTCCAGTCCAGTTATAAACTCTCCAGTCACATCAAGGCAGCACATTATTCATGCTAATTCCATTTTTGCCTCTCAACATTTTCTTGGAATGCCCTTCCTCTTATTTCCTAACTATAAAAATTTACTCATTCTATAAATTTTCCTGAAGTCTTCCTAACTAGTTTAGCTTATGTCAGCTTCATCCTTCATTGACCTTGACATAGTAATTATTGTCTGTATTTCATATCTTGATACTTAATCATATCTAAACTTATGCAACTCTTCATTTGTTCCATATTGGTTTTATTTTTCTTCCCAGTGAGAATATATGTTTTACAAGGTCAGATGACACATCGTACATCAATTTTGCATTCCCTCGAATATGTAGAATGGTACTGGGAACTAAGTGAATGTTCTTATGAAATAAGAATGAAGTAGAGTTGGGTTGAATTGGATTTAATAAGTATTCATATTTTACTTTGAAAATATTGTCATCACAAAATAATAATTTTTATTTTATATGTCCTTGCCAAATTATTAAAAATAAAAAAACACTTTTAAAAGATTTTATTTGTTGTAACTTTCTTCTCTTTTTGTCATTATTATTCTTCTTTGCCCTCATCTGGCATCACTGTCTGTTATCTTACTGTACTCTTCCTTTTATGGTGCACTTCCTCACAGAAGACTAGGATATGGTCAAGAGGGAAGAAAAGAGGGGTTTATTATAAGAAGAGGTATGGGATATAATAAAAATGATCTGAAAAGATGTGTTTTTTAATTGTTAAAGATAATAATAGCATGCTTACTTACTGTATCCACAGCTATGAAACTGTGAAAGGAATAGTATTTGTGTGTAGGGGGAGGTGGAAGGAGGGTCTGAAAATTAAATGTGTAACTTTCTGATCAGGTTATATCAGAGGAAATTTTAAATTATATACTGCAAATCAATAATTTCACTCTCATTTTTGAAATTCAGCTTCCATGAATTTAAATTTCCTGCCATTATGTGATTGTTAATACAAACTCTACGGCAGACTGTGAGCTCATGGAAATTAAAGCATTGTCTTAATCACCTCGTTTCTTTTTTTTTTTTAAGATTTTATTTTAAAGTAATCTCTACACCCATTGTGGGGTTTGAACTCACAACCTCAAGATCAAGAGTCACATGCTCTACTGACTGAGCCAGTCAGGCACCCCTTTAATTACTTTGTTTCTAGAGTGTAACATGATGTCTAATGTATAATAGGTCCTCAAAAAATATATTTGTTGGGTAAATAAAGTTTATTAACGCCATCATTGTTCTACTTACTGATTTTCTAGATTACATTCACTTCCTTCTATTGGTTATTATCTTCCTATTGTTGGTTTTCTATTTGCATTCCCATCAGGAAAAATAAAATCACCTTGCAAAAAGGTCTTGTGACTACTTTAAAAATCATATTCTTAGGTGCTTCTTTGTAAATTTATTCTATTTATAGTATCTAATTGGACTGGGAGTTCTTGAGGACAAAGGTATGCATCTCATTCATTATTGCATTTACAGCTCCTAGTCCAGTATTGGGCATAGATAGGGAGCTACCCAATAACAGGGAATGAAATAATATTAAACAAACAAGTCTCCATCTTTCCAATGTAATCATTGAGAAGTGATAATGAATAGTATTAACTATTTTTATAGTTTGATGTAGCTGAAACTGTTACCCAAAGTGTTATAATTCTTATGGGAAGGACTTTGTACTCAGAAGGGATTTTTTTTTTTCCAGAAAGGATTTTGGATTAAAGTCCTAGCTCTGACACTACAAGCTATGTGACATTGGCCAAGTTAGCTAACCTCTTCAGTTGTAAAATAAGGATAAAAAGAGCACTAACTTCCTAAGATAGTTACAAAGGTGAAATGAGGTAATGCATGGAAAGCTTGTCATATACTAATTGCACAATAAATATTAGTTATTGTTTTACTGTTTTCTTCCCATAAAACAAAAACCATGTGCAGAAAGGATATCACATGTGAATTCATTTATGTACAAGTCACCCATAATCTTTACACTTTCTCTACCTCATCGTGGCATCTTGATTTATAATAGGAAATATATACTTGGTCTTCATTGCTGTTTCTGGCATAGAGCTCCTAAAACTTTTGGAATTTCCTAAGTAATAAGAGTGATGAGATGATGGGCGCCTGGGTGGCTCAGTTGGTTAAGCGACTGCCTTCGGCTCAGGTCATGATCCTGGAGTGCCGGGATGGAGTCCCGCATCGGGCTCCCTGCTCGGCAGGGAGTCTGCTTCTCCCTCTGACCCTCACCCCTCTCATGTGCTCTCTCTCTCTCTCATTCTCTCTCTCAAATAAAGAAATAAAATCTTTAAAAAAAAAAGTGATGAGATGAAGGATGGGGGGGTGTCTTTTGTTCTTCTTAACAAGACCCCTTAAATCACACCTGAGTTTAAGTTAAGTTGGTGACTTTTGGAAACCCCTAAGGATAGGGGCTGGTTGCCAGGGGAACCAACCACGTGATTAGAGAGTTGGAACGTTCAGCCCCACCCTCTATCTCCCATGCAGGAAGAGGGGCTGCCAATGATATAATCAATCTTGTTAATATAATGAAACCTCCATAAAATTCCAAAAGGATGGATTCAGAGCTGACTCTGGAGCCTGTGCTATTTACCATTACTGATTCTCCTACTTAACACCTATGGCTTCCGATGTGCTTGTACTTTACTTCCCTTTCTGGTAGAGGTACTTTGCCTGATCTTCCTCTCTGGCCATTTCTTCCTGTACCCTTCTATCACCCTTCTCTCACCTTTCTATCATTGATACTGGGTCTGGTCTTTGTTTCTGCCCATCTTACTCATGAGGACATCACATCAAGATCCTTCTCTTCGGCTACCACCCACATATGAGGATTCTCCCATCCGATCTCTAGTCCTAACTTTTCTTTGGAGTCCCAGATTTCTACATCCAAAATGCTTGACACTTTTCTTTCATGTTTCATTTCATATTAGACTACATAGGACTGCATTATCTTCTCCTCACAGTTAAAATTCCATTTGCTGCTTTCTGTCTTTGTAAATGGTCCTATGCAATCTGGAAGCTTGGCTTCCTTCTTATTAAGACCACTTCTTTTTCTACATGCTCAGTGCCACTCCCTTAGTTCAGCCATTTGTTATCTTCCACAGTTTACTGTATTGTTCTTCCTTCCTCCCAGTACCCATTTTTCCCTCCTGGTTTTATGACTTAGACTCTCCTACAGGGTCTGGCTGGCCAAGAGGCCAACTTTAATCCAAAAATCTGTGAGCAGATATGATGTGTACAAATTCTGACTCATGTCTTTAGGGAGAAATCTGCTTTCTCTAAGACTCTATTTCCCCTTTCTGCTGGGAAATAGTAAAAAATGCATCAGTGGCCAGTTGGTTCCTGCATGACTTTGTGCAGCATGGCTTTCTCCTGCCCTAGACAACATGCTTGCTTCTAGACTGTAGGCTAAGAGGGGAAATTCTTTGATCTCCTTTAGAACATTGTATTTTAGGATCTTTTTAGAGCAGTTTAAACTGCACCCTAAAAACTTCTTAAAATTAGTTTGCCTAACTCATGGCGTGTTCCAATCCATCGTCATACTTTTAAATGAGTATAATGCTTTCAAAAATGCAAATATGGTGAGGCCAATCCCCTGTTTAAAATTTAGAAGGGGTGTTTGTTTTATTTTGTTTTGTTTTCCAAATTGATTTTATAATCATGAGGAAATAAATTAAATAAATCCATCAGTCACTCACTCCCTCAAGCCTTAAAAATAAAATTCAAGTTGCTTACCAGGGCACAGTAATCCCTTCCTATTCTGCCTTCTGACTATTTCTAGAGTCTTAACTTTTGCCACACAGCCTCACAGGCCCTCAGGCACATGAATCTTTCAGTCCCCAGGATGATGACAAGCTCTTATACATATCTGTGTCTTTACACCTTCTGCTCTCTCTGTCTGGATGCCTTTCTATGTCTTTTTTTGGTTTTGTTTTGTTTTGTTTTGCTGGGCTAATGGCTACTTGTCCTTCAGGACTTAGATCTAGACTCAGGTCAAGTATTGTACCCTCCATAAAGTCTTTTCTACCATCTTAGTACCAATTAAATGTCCCTCATCTGTCACCAAATCCTGTCTGTATTTTTATCAGGCATATATCACATGAAAGTCTATTTCTCCACCATACATTGTTTATTCTCCCACAGAAATATACTCTCATTTAACCTGGTTCTGTGCCACTTATCTACATTCCTCTGTACAGTTGCTATTCAATTTTTTTTAATTGAATAAAGAGAACATACATTTTTTTTAACCATTGAGTCCAAAGGGACCTTATCCTGTAATTTCTACATTTTAGCCCACAGCAACTCCTTATAAAGACACAGAACAGTAGAAATATTTAAATGAAATGAAGTTTATACCTAATATAATTAAAATCTTATTAGAAATATTTATTTTCGGGGTGCCTGGGTGGCTCAGTCATTAAACGTCTGCCTTCGGCTCAGGTCATGATCCCAGGGTCCTGGGATCGTGCCCCACAACAGGCTCTCTGTTCTGTGGGGAGTCTGCTTCTCCCTCTCCCACTCCCCCTGCTTGTGTTCCCTCTCTCGCTGTGTCTCTCTCTGTCAAATAAATAAATAAAATTTTAAAAAAAGAAATATTTATTTTCTTTCAATGTCAGCTTTCAGTGACTTTTAAAACTTCAGTGCCTTGGAAGAATTTAAGAAGTTCTTCTGAAACATTACCTTTGATTATTGAAGAGATAACATTTTTATAAGAAACAGGGGTTATAATAAAAAGTTTGCAGTGTTCTATATAGCAGATAATCAATAACCACTGAATGAACAAACAAATGTTTTGGCTTTGGTAAATATGCAGTTTATCAAACACTGAAAAACAGTTTACAAATATTCTCAGAAGCCAGTGTTCAGGTCTTTAGAACCAAAACAAATAAAATTTAACAATTTGCCATATTCTTTAGAAATTTCTCAGCTCTTAGATTTCTTTGGTTAAGACAAAATTTTAAAATATTGCACAAATGGGAAAAACAATTTACTTTTTAAAAATATTCACACCGAAAGAGTATAAAAGATTTTTAATCATGTATCCTAAAATTTCAGAACATGAATTCTAAAGGAATTAACGTTCCATTATTTAGGATTTTTTGGAGATATGATGCTTGATAGACCAACATAGAAGTTCATGTGAGTTAAATATGAAACTGTCTCAGTATGGGCTGTCTTAAAATTAAAAGAAAAATTCCCATTTTCCTAGATCCTTTATTCTTTCCTTCTACTTGGTTTGTACATAAGGAAGAGTTGACTAATTTATATATATTTAATGATTTGTATATACTTCAATTCAATGATTTATATATATTTATTTGTTAGACTATTCATATAACCACATTAATGTTTTCTGCTGCAAATTTGTAAATGTGTATTGGTCAAGGAGCAATTGTATAATCATAGACATCTTCATAGGTGAACAACCTATGTAGTCACAAACAGATGATGTTTATTTTGGAAGGCCTTTCACTTAGTTTAATGCTCTGCTATCACCATCTTGAAATTCTTAATCATTTTTGAACAAGGGGCCTGGATTTTCATTGTGGACTGGCCCCCACAAATTATGCAGCCAGTCCTACATGTTGTTTAAGTAATCCTCCTGATTTTGAACTAATTGTCAGAGAGTGCATCGCTAAAATGCCAATTTCTGAATAGCTATCCATAACAACAAACCTAGGGTCCTGAAGCTGTCTGCCAAGCTCCACTTGCCCAGCTTAGTTGTCAGGAGCAGCATGCAGGTTAAAAGAGAAAGATTCTCCTAAGTGTCAATCCCTCCTGCTGGCTCAAGAGAACAAAGGTGACAGCCAAAGTGAATCAGATAGCGTACTGTGCATGCCCAAGCTTCAGAATAAAGCCGATAGGTCTAATTTCAGCTTTACCAGCCTTGGTCGTGTCCCTTTAAGTTTACTAAGTCGGATATACCTGTAAGCAAGCAGTCTAATGTTTTTGTGATCTTGCTGCTGTGAAAGTATTTAATAATAAGCCTCAGAAGTTGGAGGTAAGAAGGAAATCTATGATGTCTAATGCCAAGGTGGTGTTCAATGTGTTGAAAGTTGATTAAATTTCCTTTTAACACCCCTTGAAACTGACATTTTGCTACCGTTTAAATTTTTTTCCCTCCAAACTATTTTTTATACCCATGATTTAGAGTGATATACAGCAAAGCAGTGGCTATGAATTGGCTCAAAATGATTCGAGGGGTAATGAGCAGGGATTGAAAAAAGTCTGTTCCTGCTCATTTAAGGAAAGTAAAGCTAACTTTATCCTGCAACTGCATGCCAAGGCAGGGTCAAAGATTTGAGACTGCTCAAATAGTGCCATCCAAATTTTATCGGTTTGAAGTGATAACTAGGTTCCAGAATCCCATAGATTGATAAAAGGAAAATATATTTAAATAGATTAGTGCATTCTCAGCTATCAGTTGCAAAATTGCTTGCTATATTCACATGTTTCCATTTTTAAAGTTACATCTGTTTTAATCGAGATAGTCTAAATTTGAAAATTAATATGACATACTTCTCTATTTTATATCTAAAGTATCTGATTTTTAAAGAGGATTATTGTTTCCATATGTATGTCTATCATAGGAAAATGTGAAAGTCAGACCTGAAACCCTGTTAATGCCACTGGTGATGTATTTGTTGACACATACGATGTTGAAGCTTACAATTACTGCCTGGACCTGCAAGTGATGCAAAACGGAACACCTCATAAATGGAATAACGCACCATCTTCTGTATAATTGACTATCAGCTGTGGCTATTACAAAAGCATTTATTTAGCACCAATTGTGTACATTTATTTTTCTCCACATCATTCTGCATTTTAGCCACATCAATAGTTAAAAACAGATATCCAACAAGACTTTCTTATAATAAAAGCCTGAAATATTAACTATCTGTTTTCTTTTGTTTTTGAGTCTAGCCCAATGGTTCTATTTTACTTAGCCCGATATCTCCTTTTATTTTATTTATTTTTTTAGAGTCTTAAAAATTTATTTATTTGTCAGAGAGACAGAGCACAAGCAGGGAGAGCTGCAGGCAGAGGGAGAAGCAGGCCCCCCACTGAGCAAGGAGCCTGATGAGGGACTTGATCCCAGGACTTGATCCAAGGACCCTGGGATCATGACCTGAACCGAAGGCAGATGCTTAACCAACAGAGCCACCCAGGCAAACCCCAATATCTCCTTTTAATAACAGATATTTTAAAATGTCATTCTGAGCAGGAAGCGTAGGAAAATAAAGAACCAGAACATCCATGTGGACACTAGAATTTAAAAAAATGATAATTACTAACAAGTGAGGTTTATTTGTATATCATAATAGAAAGTGGGAAATGACCTTAATTTATGCAGGGCTAGCATCCCTCCAAGATATAGAAGTATGGTACTCTTGTAAAATAATTTTCTATGTTAAAAACAGGATGGGCTAATGTTAAAGAATCACACGAAGCCTATCATTTACCTTGAATTCCCAGTACATGTCAAGACATAGAGTCGGACCATAGTACTTGAACCGACCTTGAGAATTCTACCCTTTGACAGGTGACAGAAGATAGAGGATGGATTGAAATGAAAAAAAATAGTAATATAGGAAGAAGTTATAGTTATGTGGTAGGCCTCTGTGGGCAGTATCAGAATAAGAGTGGATAAGAGTGAAAGGCCTCTGGCCACACAAGAGTAAGTAGATAAATCTGATACATTGTCTTCACAATATTTCTTATCATTGTACAATGAACGAATATAAATGTGAATATGAACTACAAATATACCTTTATTAATGTATTACCTTCATTCCATATATTTCTGCTGTTTGATAATATTCTTATAATATTGTGTAGGAGTCTCAATTATTCTTTATTTTGTGTTTCTATGTAACAGCTACAGAGGAAGAATGATGTAAATGAAGACTGGTGACTCTAGTACCATGAATTTCATTGTTGTCAGTGACATCATTTTCAAATATGGTGAATGGCTTTAATAAAATTTCAAGCTAAATAAAGTCAAGTCTTTCATAGATGTTCATGACAGTTACATTTCTGGAAAATCCAGTCTATGTAAAAATTGTGCACATGTCAAATGAGGACAAATTCTAGGCTCAGATAATTATAAATACTATTTTCCCTATATGGATTTCTATAGTATATTCAAAATTTGAGGAAAACTTAAAGGAATCTACATCATTATGTGGCACTATCCTGCTCATTGCAAGGCCTGCTGCATCCTGCTCCCCACTTATTAAATGCCAGTACTATCCTTTTGTAATATCATTGTGACAAGATCACCCTTGACAATTTCCAAAATGTCCCCTAGTGATAGGTACCACCCCCCATCTGTTTTTTTTTTTTTAAAGAAAAACAGCTTTGTAATAAATAATGTAGGTATACTTTCTAGTTAGGGTATTTACATTTAGACTAAAATATGATTATTATTTTTGAATGGATTGACTGACCCCTAAGTTGCTATACTAATAAAACTGTGGCTCAATAAAGATGTGAAATGAAAATTCAAAAAAATGGATTAACTGAGTATTTGTTCATTTTTAAATCCAACTTCATTACCAATGAATGTAAGAAATTCTAAGTTGGAAATGTTAATACTAACTTAACAATTTATATGACCAGCCATAGCACAATCATTGATTAAACAGTATGATTTCTTTTTTTTTTTTTAAAGATTTTATTTATTTGAGAGAGAGAGAATGAGAGACAGAGAGCACGAGAGGGAGGAGGGTCAGAGGGAGAAGCAGACTCCCCGCCGAGCAGGGAGCCCGATGCGGGACTCGATCCAGGGACTCCAGGATCATGACCTGAGCCGAAGGCAGACGCTTAATGACCAAGCCACCCAGGCGCCCCCCCCCCTTTTTAAGATTTTATTTATTTGAGAGCGAGAGAATGAGAGAGAGAACACGAGAGGGGGTAGGGTCAGAGGGTGAGCAGGGAGCCCGATGCGGGACTCGATCCCGGGACTCCAGGATCATGACCTGAGCCGAAGGCAGTCGCTTAACCAACTGAGTCACCCAGGCGCCCCAAACAGTATGATTTCAAGTTAAATAACTCATAGTTCAAGTTCAAAACTCAGTGACTTTTTTTTTTACTAGTTGCGTGAACTAGTACAAAATACTTAACCTTTTGATTCTCTCATCACTTCATCTGGAAAGTGGAGACAATGGCACTTTACATTGTTACAATTTATAGAGGCAATGCAGATTTTTAAAAACACCTACTTAACAATTACCAATAGATATTAGCTGATGCTAATGTTGTTATAAAAGCAGTTTAGGCTTGAACTATATATTTCTTTTTTTCTTTTTTCTTTTTAAGATTTTATTGGACAGAGAGAGACACAGCAAGAGAGGGAACACAAGCAGGGGGAGTGGGAGAGGGAGAAGCAGGCTTTCCACCGAGGAGGGAACCCGATGTGGGGTCCGATCCCAGGACCCTGAGATCATGACCCGAGCAGAAGGCAGACGCCTGACGACTGAGCCACCCAGGCGCTGCATCTCTGTCAAATAAATAAAATCTTAAAAAAAAAAAAATACAGGCTCCGTCAAAGTAGGTAATCTCGAACAGGTAATCTGCATTATAATAAAAGTGATAAGAAAATGTGTGAGATAGAAATAATCTATTTTCCTATTGTATAAATAACCTATTTTCTGATTATTACAAACTTCATCCAGTAAACTTTTTTCTTTTCCTTCTATTGTCATGATTTTGCTGTCCCAATACTGGCTGGGAGGTGCCACAGACAAACTTTGCTTTTGTCTAAACACCAAGTAGTGATTGGACTCGCAGTCATTGCTCAAATGCTTTCTGAGACTAGCAAGTTCCTTAGCCTCTCCAGAGCTTATCTAGTATTTTTTAAAACACTTTTTGAGCTATATTGAACACATTTTCCCCCCTTTAAACAATTCAAGCACCTAAACCAAATTCATCACCCCAGTTCTAAATATTCTCAGAGTAAACATGTGGCACACATATAAAGTGCAAATCTATGCTTGTTTTCCCTTTGGTCCAGAGTCTCTAAAGACTTCTTCCACAAGGCAGTCATTTGGAGGGTGGAAATGAGGAAACAAAATACATTTCTCCAATCAGAGCTGTGACTTAAACATGGGTCTGCTTTCTCCCAGTCCTCTCTTCTGCCTTTAATTCACCGCAAAGCAGTTGGGTTTCAGGTTGCTCGATATTTAAATCTTACGGATTGGTAATATGGTTAGCAATGTATTCTTTTTAACAAAATCTATTACAATAACATTTGAGCATTGTGCCAGGGCTGTTTATCTCTACAACTATAATATATATTTAAAAACTCCATTCTTTTGCTATGCCAATACCCTTCATGACCCTACCACTTTATATGATTAATGATTATATTGGGACAAATTAACTGGTTTGGTCTGAAAGTTAATTTTAAACAAACCTGTTTTTACATAGACAAATCTTGTGGCAGGTTTGGGATTTTGCTACAAGATGGGGTTATTGAAAGGATCCTGGGGATGGACTTCTTAGTCTGTTTTTGACCGAGTGAAATATCTATGGGATCAGATGGCAGTTTTGTGTCCCCCACCACCCCATCCTGTTGACCCATGTAAAGGGTATAAGCACCAGTCCCTAACTTTCTCAGCTTTTTTTATTTCAACCTTTGCTCTCCTTCCCCTAATCCCTGAGGCCCCATTTTCCTTATCCTGCTTTCCTTTCTTTTCATAGCATTTTTACCACCTGGAAACATGTATTAACTTATTTATCTGTTTACTGCCTGTCTCTTCAATAGAAAATAAGCTCCTCTGGGGCCGAGGCTTTATTTTGGTCACCACTCTAGCCTGTGCCTGGGAAATAGAACACAATAAATATCTGTTGGAAGAATGAACAAATCAAAGCCTTCTCTTGGACTTTATTAATGTAATCGATTTATGAAATTCTTTTGTTGTTGTTGCCTCAAGTGGTCCAGTCTAGAATTATACTTAAATAGAGAAGAGTAGATCAAATTAGAGATTAATTGGGGAGCAGAATCATTATGTTATTTAACTCTAAGTGGAACTCTGGGAACCAAGAAATAAATCTTGTGAGACTAATTGAGGACATTTCTTGTAAGCTTTCAATATACTCTTTCTGCATTCCAGAGAACTAAGACCTGAAACCCTTGAAAAGCAACACATTCACACTTGTATTTCCATCATACAATTTTCTTAAATCATAGTGTCAATTCTATTTATGACCAAAACATCCTCTTTGTATGCCACTGAGGTATGCCAATTACCATGGGTAAGTTGGCATGGTTAAGAATCAGTCTACCTGCCATTTCCAGAGTAGCTAAGGAATACATAGCTGTTTTCCTCCTTTAGTCGTGTGACTATCAACTTATATTCTCAAGTCATTAAAGACTGTCAGAAAAACAAATCATGAATACCACCTCCCACATAGTACAATTGGGAAATTACTAAGCAAGCAGAGAACAGAAGTCACATATCTCAGAACATGGTACTTTACCAATTGCAACATATATTGTCAAAATCAACTGATCTGTGCATTTTGTGAGGTAACCATATTTCCCCGGGAGGACTGTGAATTCAAAATTGCATAAGCATCCACATAGTTTACATATATTTGTATGCCATGCTCAAAACACCTCTTACATTCACATATGTCAGACAAAATATCTAATGAAATCTTACAGTAGCTACAGTCAGGCCAAATATTCAGGAATTCTGGAAGAGGTGAGGGGAATGGTCAGGGGAACAACAGACCAGCTTCCTGACCTCCTTCCTCACAGGAGGGACAGTTCTAGGGTGAGCCAGAGAGCCCAGCTAGAAATAAAGATAATCAGAATGAAAACTGCTCTTGAAAAGAGTTATGTCTGCGAAAGCAAATATGGCGAACATTTAATTGGTTTAAGGCACCAAACTAGGTCCCCTAAGAATTATTTTTGAGATCCTAGATGGTATTGAGGTAGAATTCTGTCTCCATGTGGAGTATTGGTGCCAGAATCTTTATATAAATGAACTGCTTTTATTCTTCCCATTGCCTTTTCCCTCTTCCAAATAACACCAACATATATACTTAATTCAAAAAAGCATGCTTTGGTTTAAAGTTCTCATTAAAGCTCAGAAAAAATTACTAGTATATAATTCTGAGGTTCATAATTTCCCTTTAAATAAGCTATAGGTTAATGTGTAAAAACCCCTGTGGATTTGTTCCCTTTGTTTAAATAATATCCTGTAATTCAAGCCAATATACTTTACAATAGCATGTTAAAGGCAAATAGGAAAGCAGTTTAGCTCTAAATTAAGGTTTCTCCATCAGCATTCTCCTCTCACTCTGGATATTTTCTGATACAAAGCTTTGGTCTCGCCTTTCATGATGTTATTCTGCAGTAGTAAAGCAAGTAACCACAGCTTCATAATGCTAAGCACTCCAGTGGGAAACACAAACAGAGTGCATAAACCAAAGTATTCATTTCATGAGGTTTTATTAAAAGGCTTCACCTCTAAATTGAGCTGTCATACACTGTTGGGAAACTTTTTACCACAGTTTATTTTAACTATGTAAAACATTAAAGGAATGGAATTTCTTCAGCTTTTCATATAATGGGCATGACCTCTCTTACACACTACAAGCAATCTATACTGCATTTAATCAAATTGGCTGGAGAGTAAAATCAGGCCATATGCTTTCCCACTTTCCCCAATTCTCAGAAATGACCCCAACCTCGTTAACATGCTGTAGATTTTCATATATACCCAGCAAGTTCTTTGGCGTTCTTACTGATAGAGTATACTGCATGATTAAAAGATATCCTTCAGATGAGAAGGACATTGGGTAATTTATAAATCATTCATTTGTGACACAGCTTTATACAGCTTTTCAAGGAATTGCATTAACTGCTTTTGCAGTTTCCTCAAATGTTGCTTTCACTTGACAGTGTCATAGGTCATTACTGATTTTTCCTTATGTAAGCAATACCAACTTTCTATTAAAAATACTAATTTCCACCCTAGTACAGTGTCTTTTGAAGTAGTGTATATATTTAAAAAAATCAAGTTGCTTTGAAATATTAAAGGAATATATTTAACTGAAGGGTTTTCAGACAGGTTGTTTTTCTGTATTCCTGATGACAGAAAGATTTTAGCCTACAAAGTCAATAGTAAATTTTATTAAAGTCATTATTTTCCTGTTACAGGCCTCGTGCTTTAAATAAACTACAGCTGACAATGCTGTCTTACATACTGTCATACTGTAAAATGTCCCCTCTTTATTACCGCAGGGACAACTCATTTAGAACTTTGAAAGTGTTTTCACATTGGAGCTGCTCATTTTCAGGGCTGGCCTATGGCTGTGTTTAAAGAATGTGGTTGATCCTTCTCTTTTCCTCTAAATATTCTAGGGAAAAATATAAACTTGCCAACACAACATTTTTTAGTTAAGATTAATGTCCCTTCTCCATAGATAAAATATATCTCAATCTTTCCATATTAGTGTTCTCTGACTACTTGTGACATTTTTTCTGTTAGCCCACTGTGTTTAAGCAAGAGCAAAGCACTTGATGCGTATATGACATGTTTTGTTTTGGGAATTTTGAATTTCCCCCAAAAAAGATTCTTTAATGAATAACCCACCTCTTTTTCATCATCCTCTTGATCAACATAATCTTGATTATAGGGATGTATAATTGCCGGAAATTGAATAATCATCCAGAAAAGATTTTATGAAAATCAGAAGGAATATGTTTATAATTTTGGAGCCATGGCATATCATTCCAACTTGTGCTTATTTAACTCCTTGTATAATACACATTTCGTCCTACTGTCCTTTACCATATATTGCATACTTTTTAATGAATTTTTATTCTCTTCTCCACATGCACCCAAACCCCTATCTACTAAGATTCTACTATGAAGAAGAGAATAGAAAAAAATCAGAGGAAAAATTAAAAAAAAAACAAAAAACTTGCCTTTACACTGGAAGTCGATGCAATCAATGCCACTAAATCCACATGTATTTCCCGACCTCTTTTCCTGTTTAAAGGTATTTCTACAAAGTACATCTGTGCTGTTCAGGGCTATTGAAATCAGATGAAACTTTACCCCAAAGTCTTCAAACCCATGGTCAGAATTGCTAGAGTCTCCTTTCTTCCCTTTGGAGAAAAGAGTAGAGCAGGAGAGGCCAGATGCATAGTTAACGTTCTGCAGAGATATGGTTGGTCCTCTCCTCTGCCCTCCAAATCTGGTATCATTTCATTTTAGCTCATGCTGCACTCAGACCCACAGGAAAAATGAGAAGATGTGTGTAAACCCTTGTCCTAGACTAATAAAGACTCGATCAATGGCGAGTCTTTGATTTCAAATCCAGTTCTCTCTTGTTCGATCTTCAGACAGTAATCTTTGCTGCTTATCTGTGCCTACATTCGGATCTTGCTGGTGTCTATTTCTGTGGCCTTTTAGATCATGTAAAATAGAATGGAGACCATAAAATATTCTCCCTTTGAAAGATAAAATAATTCATTTCAGTAATATACTGTAAATAAGTAGCTAATAAATGTCATCCCTATAAAAGAAGAAATATTTTTTAATTAACAAACATTTACAATTTTTCTTGGTTTATTTCTTCAGTCTTATGCTGTGACAAAGCTATATTTAGATATTTCATGTTTAAATCAGCCTCACTCTTCACTTCACACACACACACACACCCAGAAACACTCACACATTCCACATACACACATACATATTCAACACAACCCATGACCTAGTCAATAATTATGACAACCTTGAATTTTCCCTATGTCCCTTCTACACAGCCTAGAAGCCCAGCTAAACCACAATCACTGGAGTTCTTTATACCACATGGTGTAAACCTAGATGGTATCAAAATGCCTGATTTGTGATGTGTGTGTTACTGTTCACTTAAAAGTGCATTTACTACCTTTTCTTATCAATGAAAAACTTTCAAGGTATTTAAAAGCAATGCCTTTAAACATTCTGGCTGCAATAAAGCAAAAATGGCAGGTGGCTATATGAAAGAGATAGAATATATTTAAAGGAAATCACTCATAGGGAAAAGGTGTAACATTGCTTAGAGTCTATTTATATACTTTCTACTGGGAAGAATGTGTTTTGGGGTGATGTGGGATTCTTTCCATTTGCCCAGTGAGAACATTAGCTGTTTTGTAGAGCAATGTTGTTATTTTTAAGAAAGATGGAAATATGAAACATTAGAAAATCTGCCTAGCAATAAGAACTGAGTTCAGCAATGATAAATAAAGAGGCCAGAAGGCTAAACTCAAAACCACAAATTACTTAAATAGAAAAAATTAAAATGCTTTACCATTAGGCAATATTTTTGAGGACCAGAGGAGAAGGAACCTAATGTTTATGAAGCAAGACTTCTGACTATTAAGGAAAAGGAGAAAAACAGATGGTACTTGCTACCCTGAGCAGGTTATCTAATGTGACTAATGCACACTTGTTTAAGGCACAGGGAGATGATGCTTTGACATTCAGAGAAAAAAAAAAAAGTCACTGAGACAAGTCTCTAAAACCTGTTTCAGTGAGAAGTTAGGTTTAGAATAAAACTGAACAAATAATACAATTTGCCTTGCTTCAACCTGGCAGTTTCCATTTTGCTTCCTTTATGGAGAGTAACTAAAGTGTCTCCTTTTTCTGGTCACTCTTGCAGTCAATTCATTCAGTGGCAGTTGGGGACCTCTAAAGGACCATGTGTCATCTGGGTAAAACTTTTAAATTATACTCATTAAAGGTAAAAATTCCCCGAACTTACCACTCTCTATAAGAGAAATTATTTATATTTAAGACAGTAGTCTTAAACGCCATGTAAGTGTGACAGCTGAATTGATAAATAATTTAGAAAAATGATTGATTTTCACCATGGAAGCTAAGATTGTATCTATAGACAGTAAAACCTGTAGTGGCAGGTGCTTGACCCATTGTCACTATGTCACAGATTCATAGCATTTTAGAGCTAGAAGAGAAGCCCTCCTATAATACCTATGAGGAATCAAGACCCTGACTGGAAGAAGGATTTCCCTCATTGCTTGGCACCCATCAGCAAAGGAACAAACAGGAAAAGTTTTTGTTTTTTTTTTTAAAGATTTTATTTATTTATTTGAGGCAGAGAATGAGAGACAGAGAGCATGAGAGGGAGGAGGGTCAGAGGGAGAAGCAGACTCCCTGCCGAGCAGGGAGCCCGATGCGGGACTCGATCCCGGGACTCCAGAATCATGACCTGAGCCGAAGGCAGTCGCTTAACCAACTGAGCCACCCAGGCGCCCAACAGGAAAAGTTTTTTGACATAATTGAATCTCCACATGGGTGTCCAAAATTGTAGGAATTAATTCATTTTTCTATGTGATTGTTGTTTCAACCTAAGTACATCCTAAAAGTGAGGAAATATACATGGCTTCAGAAACAGGAGAGGAAGAATGGAATTTCTCAGATGTTTTAAAGCAAAAATAATATTGAAAGCTGGTGTTTGAGAGTGAAGCTAATCCTCACTCAGCCATCCTGTGTCTGCACTGAATTCTGAGAACCCTGAAAATTCTACATTTGAAACTTGGGTGTTCAGATTTTTATGTGGGTATATTTGGCAAGGTAGATGGATGGAAGAAAGGGTATTTATGTGTATTTAGGAGTTTGCTAAGTTTACTTTTATTTATTTTTTTTAAAAGATTTTATTTATTTATTTGAAAGAGAGAGAGGGAGATTGAAAGAACGAGTGCGAGGAGGGGCAGAGGTAGAAGCAGACTCCCTGTGGAGCAGGGAGCTGGCACGGGACTGGATCCCAGGACCCTAGGATCATGACCTAAGTGGAAGGCAGATGCTAAACCCACTAAGCCACCCAGGAGCACCCCCCCGATTTTAATTATTTTATTTATTTATTTGAAAAAATATTTTATTTATTTGAAAGAGAGACAGAGAGAGAGAGAGAGGAGTTTGCTAACTTTTTCTAAAACTTTTATTCTTTAGATAGATAGTATGTGGGTTTCACAAATGTTAGGGGACAGGCTGGTAAATAGGTTAGAAACTCTAGAAACTCTTTTTCTCACTTGTTAACATAGAAAATTCCCTCTGAATAATTTTGGACATGATGCACTTTAAAATTTCATTTTGAGGGGCACCTGTGTGGCACAGTTGGTTAAGTGTCCAACTCTTAATTTTGGCTCAGGTCATGATCTAAGGGTCATGGGATCCAGCCTCTTATCAGTCTTCATGCTCAACACAGAATCTGCTTGAGATTCTCTCTCTTCCTCTCCACTGCCCCCCTCCCATTTGTGCGTGCTCTAAATAAATACATAAATAAATAAAATTTCATTTTGAAATCAACATGGAGGAGGCCAAGGAAAGAAACTCCTGAAAGATTAGAAGGAATAGTAGCTCCTGCTCACAAAATATTGAGAACCGTATGAGATGAAAAATAAAATGGAGTTAACACCAGATTGAAAATTACAGGAAAAAACAGTGAGCCAGAAGACATAGCAATAGAAACTTTCTATAATAAAACAAAAGAGAAACTATAATTTAAAATATATCATCAATGAGCTGAGTGACAACTTCAAATAGACTATTGTGCATGTAATTGAGGTCCAAGAAGAAAAAAGAAAAAAAATCTGAATAATCAATAATAATTTTCCAAATTTGAGTAAAACTGTAAACCCACAGATACAAGAACTTCAGTGAACAAGAACTATAAAGAGAAGTAAGGGACGCCTGGGTGGCTCAGTCGTTAAGCGTCTGCCTTTGGCTCAGGTCATGATCCTAGGGTCCTGGGATCGAGTCCCACATCGGGCTCCCTCCTCAGCGGGAAGCCTGCTCTCCCTCTCCCACTCCCACTGCTTGTGTTCCTGCTCTCACTATCTCTGTCTCTGTCAAATAAATAAACAAAATCTTAAAAAAAAAAATAAAGAGAAGTAAGCACAAAAAAATCAAAATCAAATAATCTCAAAACTAGTAATAGAGAGAACATCTTAAAAGCATATGTTATATATGAAAAGCAAAGTTCAAGACAGAAGTTTCTCACCAAAAACAATGCATAAAAGAAGAGTGGAAAACCATGTTTGAAGTACTCAAGTTCAGCTTTGAAGTACAAAAAACAAAAACAAACAAACAAGGCCCCAAACTGTGTCAACCTAGAATTCTAGACCCAACAAACATATATTTAAAAAATAAAGACAAAATAAAGTCTTTTGTAGCTATAAAAATAGCAGAAAGAGAATTTTAAAAGCCTTTCAGACAGAAGGAAAATAAAGCATAATAGAAATATGGATCTACACAAATGAAGAAAGAGAACCCAAAATAGTAACTACATGGATAAATATATAAAAGTTTCTTCTGACTAAAGTTCTTAAAAAGAGAGTTTTCTAAAAAGCCATATATAACCTACTTTTAAATAATCATTGAAAAGACATCAAGAGGAAATTAGAAAGTATTTTAACTGAAATGAAATGAAAACACCACTTACCAAAATTTATAAGATTCCTTTAAAGTAGTAGTAGAGGAAAATTTACAGCAGGAAATGCCTACATTGCAGAAATCTCAATTCAAAGATTTCACTTCTGCCTTAAGGAACTAGAAAAAAGAACAAATGAAACCCAAAGAAAGCAAAGGAAATGTGGAAGACAGTGAAATAGAAAACTGGAAAACAATAGAGAAAAATAAATTAAACCAAAGCTGGTGTTTTGAGAAAAATCAGTAAAATTAATAAACCTATAGCCAGACTAATCATGAATAAAAAAGAGTTACTAATATCGGGGATGAGAGAGATGACATCAATGCAGATTATACATAAATTGAAAGGATAATAAGAGAATATTTTGACCATTTTTCTGAAAACAAATTGGACAACATAGATAAAATGGACAATTCCTTGAACAATACTCACTCTAGAAAAAAATAAATAAAATAAATAACCATACATCTATTTTTTTTTAAGATTTTATTTATTTATTTGACAGAGAGAGAGACAGTGAGAGAGGGAACACAAGCAGGGGGAGTGGGAGAGGGAGAAGCAGGCTTCCTGCCGAGCAGGGAGCCCGATGCGGGGCTCGATCCCAGGACCCTGAGATCATGACCTGAGCCGAAGGCAGTCGCTTAACCAACTGAGCCACCCAGGCGCCCCACCATACATCTATTAAGTATTTGAAATTATATCTTAAAACTTTACTACAAAGAAAATTCCAGATGTCTTCACTGGGGAATTCTACCCAACACATCAATTTCATAGAAAATCTTCCAGTATATTGAAGAGGAGGGAACACACTGAACTCATCCTATGAAGTCAGCATTATCCTGATAAAATACCAGACAAAAAATACAAAAAAGAAAAATACAAAACAACATCCTTTTTGAGTATAGATGTAAATATGCTGAACAGAATTTTATCAAACCAAATTCAACATTATTTAGGAAGATAAATACCTCATGACCAAATGGGTTTTATTCTAAGAAGTATTTAGTATTTGAGAAAAAAATCAATATAAATCAATGCCATTCAACATGTTAATAGATTGAAAAAAAAAAAACAGATTGCCATCTCAATAGATGCAGAAAAAGCATTTGACGAACTGCAACATTCAGTTTTGATAAAAACTGTCTACAAATTGGGAATACAAGGAACTTCCTCAATCCAATAGAGGCCATCTACAAAAAACTCATAGCTAACATCATGCTTAATGGTGAAAAATTGAATACATTTTCCCTAAGATCAGCAACATGACGGGGTGTTCACTCTTCCCACTGTTCTTCAACTTTGCAGGGGAAGTTCTAGCTTATATTTTAAGTCAAACCACAAAAATATAAGGAATCCAGATTAGAAAGTAAGACATAACACTCTTTATTCATAGGCAACATATCCTCCATTAAAAAATCTGATGATACTTATCAAAATGTTAACAGAGCTAGTAAGTTAGTTGAGCAAGGTTGTAGGACATGAGATTGACATACAGAAATCAATAGTATTTATATATACCAGCAACAATCAAAAGTGAAAATTTAAAATTACCATTTTTAATAGGATAAAAATGAAATTCTTAGGAGTAAAGTTGACAAAATGTGTGCAAGACCTGAAAACTTAAAACTATAAAACAGTGCTGAAAGAAATTAAAGAACTCCTAAATAATTGGAATGATATATCACAGTCATTGGTCAGTAGACACAATATTGCTAAGATGTCAATTTGCTCTGAATTGATTTGTTGATTCAACACCAAATCAAAATTCCACCAAATGTTTTTACAGAAGTTGACAAGTTGATTTAAATGGAAATATACAAAGGATTTAAAATAGCCAAAACAATTTTGAAAAAGAAAATCAAAGGGGGAAGACTAACCCTACCTGATTTCAAGGCTTTTTATAAAGCTACCATAATGGAGAGGGTGTTATAGTGATGTAGTGTAGGCAAATAGATCAATGAAACAGAATAGGGAATTTATTAACAGGCTCACACACATAAGAACTCATTTTTACAAAGATGCAAAGGCAATTTAACAGAGAAAATATAATCTTTTCAAACAAATTGTGTTAAAACAACTGTATATTCATATGCAAAAACATGAATTTCAATTCATACCTAGCACTAGATATAAAAACTAACTCAAAATTAATTATAGACCTAAAAGGGTAAAAATTCTAGAGGAAAATAGAAAAAAATTTTGACTTTGGTTTAGGTAAATAGCTCTTAAATGTGACAACAAAAACAACTCATTAAAGAAAAATAATGATAAATTGGACTTTATCTATCTTTTTATTTATCTAATGGTTTATAAATGTAGAAAGAATTTTATTTCATTAGAGTTTAATGTGATATATAGTACCCTAGTGAATACTGAAAACGCTAGTGAATTCTCTACTTTACCTGCACCTTGTTGATGAAAGCTGTCAATTTGATGAGAAGTCATCCAATGCAACTTAGTTCACATTTAGTTTGATATAATAACATAGAAAGTTGCATCTACAGATCTTTTAGCATTTTAGAAGTGGGCATATTATTGGCAATTGGTTATTTCAAAGCTCACGTAATACAACTGAGTAAAAACATCACTAGTGAGTTTATCTAAAAATTATCACTTAAGTGAGAAACATATGCATGCACCACCTATACCTATAGTAATTTCTTTCTGTCTATTATCCAAACATTTCTATCATGGTCTAAGTATCATCTCAGAGTTATGCCAAGCAATCTAGGAATTCTGATTTTGGAAATGATTAAATCCTGCAAGTAACAATTCCCAAATTCCAGCCATAGAAAGTTTCTTTTGAGCTGCTTTTGTATTCTTATAATGTTATTCTCATACCAACACTCACTTCACTGGTTCTCCTGGATCCTGGGTTTATGTCAGGTACAGTGAAAAAATATCTCAATATCAAGAAAAACTATGTAACAATGATCTCAAAAGGCACTAAATACAAATAAAGTGATTTAGTGGATTACTCAATAACAAAGTTGCCCTTAATAAGCTAGTATGAAAGATGGAGATTATTGAGATATCATCTTAAAAAATATGATGCTAAAAGTCTAGTGAGGCACAGGTTTTGAGTTTATCCTCATCAAAATTTAGGTGGTAATTAGTACCTTCAAAACGTTTACATTTAGGGCGCCTGGGTGACTCAGTCGGTTGGGTGTCTGCCTTCGGCTCAGGTCATGATCCCAGGGTCCCGGGATCGAGTCCCGCATCAGGCTCCCTGCTCGGCGGGGGGCCTGCTTCTCCCTCTGATCCTCCCCCATGTCATCTGCTCTCTCTCTCAAACAGATAAATAAAATCTTAAAAAAAAAAAAAGTTTACATTTAAATGTAGTTTATACAAAGTTGGAATGCATCAATGATAACCAATATATTTTTAAAAGCTTGTAGGCTAACTAATTTTTTTTAGATTTATTTATTTATTAGAGAGAGGGCCAGTGCACATATGTGAGAGAGGGGGTTGTGGGGGAGGGGCAGAGGGAGACAGAGAGAGAGATAAGCAGACTCCCTGCTGAATGCAGAGGAGCCTGACAGGGGCTGGATCTCACAACCCTGAGATCATGACCTGAGCCAAAATCAAGAATCTGATGTTCACTCAACTGAGCCACCCAGGAGCCCCTTAACTAATTTTTATGAAGGCCTTAGATTAAAATTTCTTCTATCTTTACATACATTTAAAACTCAGGTAATTTTAGTACTGTCTGTTACTTTTGTAGCTCTTCCATGGTATTCCCTCCCACTCTCCCCCCCCCAATCACCTCCCCATTTTGGCTTCATCTATCTGCACACTTAAAATTTTAAACTAAGTACTTTAATGTAGCATATATAGACGAGAAAAAGCTCAATGTAAGCTTCTGTCACTTCAAAATCATCAGTTATAGAGTGATAAGTAAAGATGTGATACATTGGTTAAATTCTGTAATAATTAAGTATATTAAGGCACATAAATTTTGCAGTATTTCTTTCTGAGAGTTTAATTATGACATTAAGTACTATTGTGGAAGGATGTTTTCATTAGCTAAGGCACCTTCACTTTCCATCTCTTTTGTCAATATAGAGATAGGGATAGTTAGTATATTTTTTCTCAGCCTACCTTACAAGTAGTAGTTACTATACTACACATTTTAAGACAATGAGACATAAACAGAGATCTGTTTGTTTGCTTGTTTCCTAATAAAAGGGACAGATCTTATTGCCTCATACTCTCTTTCCTTCTTCCCACCTTGATTTGGACATGCTGAATGGAGCTGCAGCAACCATCTTGTCAATATGAGGCTAGGCAGTAAGATGTGCACAAGAGATCAATATGCTAAGGATAGTAGAACAGAAATACATGAAGATCCTGGGTAGTTGATGGTGTTGTTGAGCAGTTGCACCTCGATTTATTCTTTTTTTAAGATTTTATTTACTTATTTGAGAGAGCACATGTGCGGGGAGCCACAGGCAGAGGAAGAAGCAGGCTCTTGCTGAGCCCACTTCCCGTTGAGCAGGAGGCCAATTTAGGGCTCCACCCCAGTGTCCTGGGATCAGGACCTGAGCCTAAGGCAGACGTTTGACCAGCTGAGACACCCAGGCGCCCCAACCTCAACTTATTCTTATGGACCTCTTCTTTTTATTTTTAAGATTTTATTTATTTATTTGTCAAAGAGAGAGAGTGAGAGAGCGAGCATGAGCGGGGGTAGGGACAGAGGGAGAAGCAGGCTCTCCGCTGAGCAAAGAGCCCAATATGGGACTTGATCCCAGGACCCTGAGATCATGACCTGAGCCCAAGGCAGACGCTTAACCAACTGAGCCACACAGTCATCCTAATTCTTCTAGACTTCTTGCAATGTGAGACAAACATCATTATTACTAAAGCCTTTCTTGTTTGGCTTTTCCAATACTGCAGGCAAAAATATTTCTTATCAATATCATCATTTAAATTTTTTTTAAGTTAAAAAAAAACTGCTTACGAAATTTCAACTTACAAACTTTCTTTCATTTCAACAAAGCTATGCCTTAGAGAAAACATAACTATTCAAGAGTAGATATGGTGAGTGGTCATGCATGGTTATTTTATCATAGGTCTTGGAATGATTTATATTAGTCAGGCATATGCTTGTTTTATTTGTGCTTAGCTTTGAGGTGTATTATATTTGATATGTGAAAAAGTAATGAGTTATTTAAAGTGTTAGTTAGAAAGGCACATTATTATAAAGAAAAAAAAAGACTAATTTTAAAAATTGGTGAAAAGATAATGAATGTTGTACAAGGTTATAGAATAAATAATTTAATATTTATAATTCCAAAGAACAAATAGTGAATCTTGAAAGAAAATGGATAAAAAAAATGACTAGTGAAATGAAAAAAAAAAATCTTGGATGTGTGACCAGAGATTTAGCAACAATGCTGGTTACCTATCAAATGCAATTCAATTCATGAGTAAGTTTTGTGATTGGCTTGAAAAAGTGGTGAAAATATTGCTTCTGGGAATTTGTTACAAGTTAAGGCTGATTCACAAATTCAAGGCTCATTTGAATGTTAATTATATCGAAACATGGTGGATAGGGTATTTGCAAAATGATTTACTTCACGCTTTAAATGATAAAAGATGGTGAATGTACATTATTTACTCTTCTTTTATCTTACTTCATGAAACTTATTATTGGGATAACTGGAACTCTAGTTGCCATCTTGGATCATTAGGATAAAATGATACCGTAGGAATGGTCATAATGTAAACTTGCAAATTTAAGTACTACTGATATAATTCTTATTCTATCTCTGTCTTTGTCTCTCTCTCTCTCTCCCTATCTGAACTTAAAGTGAGGAATAGTGAAGTCTATTTATTTTTTAAATGCACAGAGAGGAGGTCACTGTGGCTGTATCTTGACTCTGATTTGTCTGGACCAATCTCAGGTGTGGTGGATTTAGCCTAAAAAATTACCTAATTACTGCTATTGTAGCATTTGGTAGAATCCCTGCTAGTTAAAGATTGATACCTCACATTAATGTCTGTCAACTAAAGAATAAGTAGCTATAAATGTTTGCCATCAGTGAAAGCCGGTTAAGAAGTGAGGTGAATATGAGAATAACTTCACACACATTAAAGGAGGTGTAAGGGTCGTAAAAGGATCTGAGTTGCATCAACTACCGATGAGCATGTTTCAAACTATTATAAGTATACCTGTGTGAAAATTCTAAACATGATATGGTTGTTCAGTAAATCCTGGTTGTGGTGGCTTGAGGTGGCTGAGGGGGTGGAAAGGAAGCAATCAAACATCTTCAGGTGGATATCTGTTATAAAATCCTAGTCAATAAATTTTATTTTTACTTCTCTTGAAATCTGTTGTTACAAACCAGATTTTAAATTAGGAAATGTATTCTTCTTAGTTATTTTTGAATCACTGGAGTCATATGCTCAGCATTCCCTCTCAGATCACATGTGTATACCTTGCTAGAAAGTTTAGTATATAAGATTTATTCTTCTCTGTAATTCTCCATCCTTAAGAACTTCAATTCCTGAATCTATGAACTGTAACTCACTTCTGTTGATGGTAAATAGAGAATGAGGAAAGATTGGAATCAAGATAAAACCAATAAAGCAAATAGCTAAACAGATAAGACTTTTAGGAAGTAGAGCCTTGGGATAAAGGTAGCCATGGGAGAGGACACCCATACAGTCCCATATGATTTATGCGAGGAAACTGAGATGTCTAAGAGAGCTTGATGGAATGTGTGTAGGCCTGAAATAACTCAACTAGGAAATCACTTTGTGTTCTAGAGGAGGGAGAAAGAACTGAGAAATCTGACACAGAGTGAAGCCACTCTATCTCTAGGACTGTAATAGGATACAGGAAGCATAGCCTTCAAATTCTAAAATTAGAAACTTTAAATATGGTGAAGACAAAAGTGGTGAAAATGTCTGCTGTTATAAATGTTACCCACAACAAAATTGAAATTTAATGGGTATATTGTTGAAATAGAGATAGAATAAGAACTTAAAATGAATGTGGTCATCAAAGGAAAGTAAATTGAAATTGATTAAACAGTATTCATTAACATTAATTTAAGAAATATAAATTGGTATTTGGCAATTGGTAGGCCCTTTGCTTAGTGTGTTTTCTTTACTGTGCTATATAAACTTTCATTTATATTTTAAACATTTAGAGACTTTCATTAGGATACCTGAAATCTTTCATCTTCTAACTCGATTTTTCCCATAGGGTATATAGTTCTTCATTTGCAAATTCTCTAGTTCTTGTGGTTGAGAAAGAACTGATACTACCAACTTAGAAGTATCATATATTCCTACATAAAATATTCATGTTAAAAATTAAGTGCTGACATATATTCATATATAGAAACATACAAAACACACAATTTTTGTATTATTTCTTGCTCTGGATTATTCAATGTTGTCTTCAATTAGTTCAGGAAGAGGAAATCTGAACATGCCAAAGCTGATCTATATATGACACTTCCAAGTGAAGCTTTTAAAGTATGTTCCCTTTAATAGCAAAAACTATTCTGTTTAAGTCTTCTAAGATCATTCTACTTAGGCTAGAACCTGTTTGCTTAATCAGTAGATAAAGTCTTAAGTGGCCTTTAAAAAAAAAGCCAGATTTTGTTTTGGTGAGGAGGAGGGGTGAAAGAAGACAGAGCTTAATTAACCAGACTGACAGGCTCCATAGATC